>NW_011494903.1:2388382-2394210 GCF_000754665.1 Bison bison bison
TTCCTTTTCTTGCAGCCCTAGGCCACACCCTTGTCAGAGCATTGCTTTCTCTTTGTGCACTGAGTGGGTATTTTTTTCTCCCTCGATGGCTAGGGGCTGGAAGCCTTTCTGCACGTTTCCTATGGTGGTCAGGACTGTTTGTACTCAGAAAGTGTGGCCCACGTGGGGCAGCCTGAGCATGTGGTCTGTTGAGTTGGGGGGTGGAGGAGTGGGGACAGGCAATGGTACTTCCTTGTTCTTTAAAAAGCCACATAGGGTTGTGGGCTTGGCAGTAAATTTTCTGCGGGCAATGAGAAACTCTCAACGTTTTCACACAAAGATAGGATCTATCTTGGTGATAAAACCAGGATCTCATATACATCTTTTTCTTTCCTTTATGGTGCAGATATACAGGGCAGGGGTGGGGGGATGCGTACTCCTTATGTTGAAGCAGTGACTCAAAACCAAAGAAACCAATCTTTAGTTCCTATCTATATTGTTGTGTGTGTGCGAGTGTGTTTGGAGAACTTTGAACATTCATTTGAGTTTGTACTTTTTGTGTCTTGTCTGGGATCACACAGATTCATATCTTTGTGAAGAGTCCGCATGTTGGCTACAGGAGACCCTGGTTCAATCCCTGAGTTGGGAAGATCCCCTGGAGAAGGAAATGGCAACCCACCCCAGTATTCTTGCCTGGAGAATCCCATGGACAGAGGACTCTGGCAGGCTACAGTCCATGGGGTCACAAAGTGTCAGACATGACTGAGTGACTGAGCATGCATGCATGCATAAATAGAGATACTACAAACCTTGGAAAAATGCTGTATAGTATTGTGGGGATTGAAACTACTGGAAACTCTTCTTCAGAGACTTGAAAAATATCTGTGTTAGGACCTGGAGTGGAGAGGGATTTTGGTATTCGTCATGAAGTAATTTCCTATGAAGCATCTTTTTTCCCCCTTTGTTTCTTCACAGCAGAATTGATAATTATAGGGAAATATCTTGATATTTGTCTTTTATAGTCTTTAAGTTCTTTTTCTTTAAAAAGTAATTTGGTTTCTGCCACCGGTGGGTTTTCCTCACTAACCTGCTGTTGAATTATTTGAAATCCGTATCACTAACCTTCAGTGTGGAGACTTTGGAAATCCCCTCTGACTTCCTTTCTTGCCAAATTCTTCTCTGGTTGCCTGCCCACAATGTTTTTTTCCTAATCTGGCCAGCCATCTCTGACTTATTTTAGCACATGCAGTGTTTCAGTTTGACACAGTAGCACATTGCACAGATTTAAAAAGAAGCTTTCCAGTGGAACGGTGGCCACGAGTTGCCTCGATGATGAACAATTAAAGTTCTTTGGATGTGGGAAGAAGGCTCTGGGGAGTGTAAATTCCTTTTGTGGGGCGTCATTGGCTTGGTGACTAATTTGAAGCATGTTAGCACCACAAGGGAGTTTTATCCAAATTTATGGTTTTGCAGGATTCATTGATAAGGTAGTTTAAAGAGCCCAGCCCTCAATGGTATCTGTGAAACTTTTCAGGTATAACTCTACCCTCTCCACAGTTCAAAAATATTTTTGAAATTTTAGCATGTATAAATTCATTCTAATTCTTAATTGGAACATCTGATCCTGGCTTCTTATTTTGTGGTTAAGATGATGAAGGAAACAAATTCATATTTTTTGAGCATATGCTAGATGACAGACAAGAATTAAGTATTGGTTGGCCAAAAAGTTCATTTGGGCTCTCTGTAAGATCTTATGGAAAACTACCCTAACAAACTTTTTGGTCAACCCAGTACTTTATTCTGGCCATACAGGTGCCAAGGAGAGAAAAACCCAGGTTGTCACTGAGACTGTTGAAACCTAGTGGAGAAGGAGGCTGGCTGAGCAATGAATGACAAGCGTGGGTCAAGGGACGGAAGAGACATGGCCGGTTGCAGCCTGCTCACTAACAACATCCCCTGCCTCACCATCCAAATCTGTGACTTCCCCTTATTTTTGTTGGTCACTTTGTTTCTTGGTGTCTCCTCAGCATTTCTGAGACAGATTTCCTTTGTTCATGAATATCTCCTTCCTGCTTTTTCCAGAATCCTGACTTTGGTACCTGCCTTTCTCAGGTAATCTGATTGTATTCCTGATTGTTCATTTTATTTGAAAATTAAATTTGCAAGGCCTTTGAGTTAGGTTGAGTGCTATGAGGCAAATATTGCTCTTGGTTGGCTTCTTGTGGTCTCTGCTTTCCACCACCCCAAACCACCATATCTGTACTCAACTTAGGCCTCAAGTCCTACAAGAGCTTTGCTGTCCACTGGCGGCCCAAGAATGTGTGTGCTTAGTCGCTTCAGTCACTCTTTGCAACTCCATGGACTATAGCCTGCCAGGCTCCTTTGTCCATGGGATTATCCAGGCAAGAATACTGCAGTGGCCAAAATATAAACTTCAGAAAACATTGAAAATAAACTTTTCTCCTTTTTTTTACAAATTACATCAAACACTTAAAACATTTGGGAACATTAAACATTACATTCAGAGAATACATCCTGGTGTTACCCATTACTCAATTTAGATAAATTTAGTATTTTATATGTACTTGATCATTAATTCTTCTTAAATTCAGTGATTATAATGATTCAGTTGTATGAGGTTAAACAAATCTTCTATACATAGACCCTAGTTATTTTCAAATAAATTTTTTTAGATAACTTTTTCCAGCAAGGAAATTATAAAAATGTATGTGAGTTATACGGAAGACTTGATTAGAAGACTGTGTACAGATAAAAGGCAGTTTTCTTCTCTGCTGATAAGGCCTAAGATAATAGGTATGACAGGGACGTATGCATTCTAATCAGTGACTTCTGGACACGCAAAGTACAAGGTTCAAAAGTTGACTCTTTGTCAATGTACCGTCATATTTTAGGATTGCATTTCCTTGAGTCACAGAAAGGTGAAAAAAGTTTTTTTTTTTTGCTTATGCAAATGATGTTTCTGATCTGACCAGGAGCCACATGGGAACATTCATGATACAATGCATGAGATAACTTATTATAAAATGTAAGCCTTGACTCAGAATAAACTTGATCTAAGAACATAAACACAATTTAGCTGGTCTAAGTCCAGCCTATCAGGTTCTCTTTGGGATCTAATATCAGTGATAGCTTTTTGGCCTTTAGAACTTGATGTCTAGTTCTGAGGAAGGACACATAGTCAGAATGATTACTGCTCTTTTTCAGGTTCAGGTATGAAGACAGAATTAAATGTATTTCCTTGTCAGTGTTCCATGTTTAACCTTTAAATTCCATATTATTAAAAAAATAAATTATGTCTTATATTCTACCCACTTCCAAAAAGAATTTGAAGCAGAACACCAAAGTATTATCCATGCGCAGCCTCATATTGACCTCGGTGTCCTTCCTTGTAGATAAAGGCAGAGTATACCCCAGACCATGTCTCTTTCTAATACCACCTTACATAAGGGCTTCCCTGGTGGTTCAGATGGTAAAGAGTCTTCCTGCAGCACAGGAGACCCAGGTTCGATCCCTAGGTTGGGAAGATCTCCTGGAGAAGGAAATGCCAATTCACTCCAGTATTCTTGCCTGGAAAATCCCATGGGCAGAGGAGCCTGCCAGGCTACAGTCCATGTGGACACAACTGAGTCATTTCACTTTCTTTCTTCTCTTCTTTAACCTTACATAAGGAATACAGAAAAGTTTGAATCTTTTTTCTTACATGGAATTGTGCCAAACTATGCCAACTCTATTCAGGTAGGAAAGCCTTATTTCCTCACTTTATTTTCTCCAGCACCACAGAACCATGTAGATCAGTGGTTTCTGTGATAGTTCCTAGTCCTCATTCTTTCTGGCTCTGCTCCTGAATGGGCAGAATGGTTATCTGATGGAATGGGCATCAGTGTTAGTATCTGTATCCTGTGGTGTCACGTGCTTTGTAGTTGGGCAAAGTTCACTAAATTCATTAATTTTTGTTGACTACGTTCAGAGTGACAATTTTAAGCCTGGAAAGCCCCAGATGTTTAGACTTTGATTGACAGACACTTTGATGGCTTCAGGAATGCTGAGCACACTACCCACAGTGTCCTGCCAGAAGCTGTTCTCCCTGGATACCACCTACTCCATGGCCTCTGAAACATTGAGCTCTTATTATTAACCTTCCTTTAGGGCAATAGAAGACTTGGGTCACAGGTCCAAGCTAAGATTGTCACTTTGAGAATTTTGTGCCTACCCAGACATGCCAATTTCTTTTTGTGTGTGTGTGGTTTCAGACATTTTATTGGGACTCACATAAGAAGTATTAAAATTTTACATTTTGACTCAGTACATACACACATAACCAAATCAAAGATCAAAGTTTCATAGAACAATAATTACCTTTTTTTAAAAAAGCTTGCAGTACACTCTGATAGAATCTGTCCTGTATCATTTTTTAAAAGCCTTGGCTGTGACAACTTGACTTCATAGCCTATTAATGAATTGTAATGCATAGTTTGGGGAAAAAACAACAACAACAACTGAGCTAGTGGAAGAAACAAAGAAGTCTCTGGGCTTCGAGCCAGACATACCAACGTCATTCTCATTGCACCAGTCCACCATGTGGGACCTCAGACTCCTTGCTTTGCAAAATTCCCAATTTGGAGCATTTAAGGTACCTTGTGAATTTAGCAATGCATTCTCTTCTCCTTACATGCTTTCTTCTTTGCCTAAAATTCTTAGTTTCCCTGTGGTAATTCATACTTGTATTACTTTGTTAAAAATGTAAAACCATGGCTTGCCTTTAAATACCTGAAGGTTAAACCCACCTCTGATCTTTATCTAGTGAAAACCTCCTGTTGTTTTTGCCTTTTCTTTACATTTTCTCCTGTCTTATTTCCTAACTTTTTTCCCACCAGTAACTTTAAAGGTCTCCATATATACCTTACAGAAGAAATGCCGGAGAATCACAAATTCCTACCACCTTGCTAGAGCAGGGGCAAGATTTAAAAATATGAGTTGCTTTTCTCTGGCCCTGTTGTTCCCTAACCCATGGAAGAGTCCTTTGATCTTTAACTCTGAAACAAAGTTGCCTTTGGGTTTCAGTCAGTTTCCTAAATGGTTGGAGAACAGGACTTCAGCTTTAGGGAGTTTGCCATCTCTGGGGAAGTAAATTGAATAAAGCATTTCACATCAGGAGTCTACTAAAATTGTCAGCTCTGTAAATGCAAATTCATCTCTTTAGTTCTGTAATGCAATTGCTCTAAAAAACACAAAAATAAAAACACATTAAGAACAAGGAACAATTCCATCGCCTTATTATAATGGAGCACTAGTGTGGATTCCATTCTGGTTTCTGCACAGGCAGCACTGTATTTGGAAGCCAATTTCTCTTATTAGTGTTTCAATACTGAACATAATTTTAATTTCAAAAATTGATTTTAATCTTAAGAATAAAAATTAAAGCTCTAAGTGTATAATGCATATATATTATTTATGTCCAGATGTTCAAGCTGGTTTTAGAAAAGGAAGAGGAACCAGAGATCCAATTGCCAACATCTGCTGGATTATCGAAAAAGCAAGAAGAGTTCCAGATAAAAACATCTATTTCTGCTTTATAGACTATGCCAAAGCCTTTGACTGTGTGGATCACAATAAACTGTGGAAAACTCTGAAAGAGATGGGCATACCAGACCACCTGACCTGCCTCTTGAGAAACCTGTATGCAGGTCAGGAAGCAACAGTTAGAACTGGACATGGAACAATAGACTGGTTCCAAATAGGAAAAGGAGTTCGTCAAGGCTGTATATTGTCACCCTGCTTATTTAACTTATGTGCAGAGGACATCATGAGAAACGCTGGGCTGGAGAAAG
>NW_011494903.1:2394310-2394718 GCF_000754665.1 Bison bison bison
GATGCTGGGAGGGATTGGGGGCAGGAGGAGAAGGGGACGACAGAGGATGAGGTGTCTGGATGGCATCACTGACTCGATGGATGTGAGTCTCAGTGAACTCCGGGAGCTGGTGATGGACAGGGAGGCCTGGCGTGCGATTCATGGGGTAGAAAAGAGTCGGACACAACTGAGCGACTGAACTGAACTGACCTGAACTATTCCTTGGAAAGAAAGTTATGACCAACCTAGACAGCATTTTAAAAAACAGAGACATTACTTTGTCAACAAAGGTCCATCTAGTCAAGCCTATGGTTTTTCCAGTGGTCATGTATGGATGTGAGAGTTGAACTATAAAGAACGCTGAGTGCTGAAGAATTGATGCTTTTGAACTGTGGTGTTGGAGAAGACTGTTGAGAGTCCCTTGGACCT
>NW_011494903.1:2394818-2404184 GCF_000754665.1 Bison bison bison
TATCAATAACCTCAGATATGCAGATGATACCACCCCTATGGCAGAAAGTGAAGAAGAACTAAAGAGCCTATTGATGAAAAAGAAAGAGGAGAGAGAAAAAGTTGGCTTAAAGCTCAACATTCAGAAAACTAAGACCATGGCATCTGGTCCCATCACTTCATGGCAAATAGATGGGGAAACAGTGGAAACAGTGTCAGACTTTATTTTTTGGGGCTCCAAAATCACTGCGGATGTTGATTGCAACCATGAAATTAAAAGACGCTTACTCCATGGAAGAAAAGTTATGACCAACCTTGATAGCATGTTGAAAAGCAGAGACATTACTTTGCCAACAAAGGTCCGTCTAGTCAAGGCTATGGTTTTTCCAGTAGTCATGAATGGATGTGAGAGTTGGACTGTGAAGAAGGCTGAGCGCTGAAGAATTGATGCTTTTGAACTGTGGTGTTGGAGAAGACTGTTGAGAGTCCCTTGGACTGGGAGGAGATCTAACCAGTCCATCCTAAAGGAGATCAGTTCTGGTGTTCATTGGAAGGACTGATGTTGGAGCTGAAACTCCAGTACTGTGGCCACGTGATGCGAAGAGCTGACTCATTAGAAAAGACCCTGATGCTGGGAAAGATTGAGGGCAGGAGGAAAAGGGGATGACAGAGGATGAGATGGTGGGATGACATCACCGACTCTGTGGACATGGGTTTGGGTGGACTCTAGGAGTTGGTGATGGACATGGAGGCCTGGCGTGCTGCAGTTCATGGGGTCGCAAAGGGTCAGACACGAGGGAGCGACTGGACTGAACTGAACTGAACATATAAATCATGCACATATGATCATATATATATTAATATAATTTTAGTCCCTACAACATCATTAAAAAAATGTCCTATCAATGGAGTTATCATTATCCTCATTAAATATTTGTGAAACATCTCCGTATGCATAGTGGCAGGTATTTAAGCATAATGAGAAAATGAAAAGAAATATATAATTATGATGTGTGTCCTCAGGGACCTTGAACCTGAGTTGTGCAGACAGATACATTATTTATGAAACTGTGAATAGCTGTCCACGTAGGATACTGTGAGCACCAAATGTCTGGATGAGACTGTAGGTGCTGTTGACATTCATTCATGTCTACAGAGGTGGGGACAGAAGAAGATCCTAAAGCACTCAGGTCCGAGCCAGGCACATGGATGGGGAGAAACTGCCTGAGATGTTCTCTTCTTTCCAGATAAGCAAGAAGACATGCATGATGTGTGATGTGGAGGAAAGGCAAGTAACCTAGGAAAAGGACTTGTGGCTGCAAGTTGAGTGACCTCAGGTAAGTCATTTAACATCTTGGCATCTCAGCTGCTCTGTCTATAAAATGCTGCTGCTAAGTCGCTTCAGTCTTGTCTGACTCTGTGCCACCCCATGGACTGCAGGCCTACCAGGCTCCTCCGTCCATAGGATTGCCCACTCCAGGCAAGAGTACTGGAGTGGGTTGCCATTGCCTTCTCTGCTCTGTAAAATGAGGGCTGGTTTATTCCTTGAAACCAAAGGACAAGTTTTGAATTGAAAAGTTAATAGGAAAAGTCTAAGCAATTAGTTTATGGGAAATGAATTATACAGATTGCTTCTTGCTTGGTAATGAAACCATCAAAAGATCATCATTCTAAGATACTGTCTGTAATCACGGTGGGAGGGTAAGCTTGGTAAAAGGCCATAACATATGTGCTATGAAATGTGGTGAGATAGAATGCATAAAACCACATCAGATTAATAAGGTCAGGCCTTGGGTAGTTGGGGAAATGTTTGAGAGTTTAACAAAGTGACAGAACCTACAGTTTAAACTTATGATTTATTTATCTTCTGAATGTGCAAAGCTCGTGTTCTTATTATGATACAGCGAGTCCCTCTAACTATAGCTTTTAGGCTAAACAATGTGATGGCTTTTAAATTACACCAGAGATTTGAGTGTGTTGAGTGTCAGTAATGACTGTTCTCAGAGTTACATTAAACATCCCTGATTTCCTTAGTAGTCAGCTAGAATCTAATTCAAAATTTTGAGTCTTGGAGAAAATAGAAATGGACCACGATGGTAACAGCAGAAGTGAAAGGAGGTGGTGCTCACCCAGGCTTACAGGTTTCAGGCCTTTAGGGAATTAGAGGTGATCTGCAAATTTACCTGGGAGGAGGAAATGGGTATGTGACAAGAACCTTGGAAGAGACACAAGTATGAGTCATGACCATTAATCAACTCGGTGGGAACCTAAAAAATGTGCTTTATAAAACTGAAGGATCTCAATTCTCCTTTAAAGGTAAAGGGAAGTGTAACAAGGATCCTGACACTGGGGACAGTGTGACTAAGTTGTGAGTTCACAACTTCAGTTCCTGTGGAAGAGTTTGCCTTGCTCCCCACCTCTGTCCCCACCCCAGCACACACATATTCTAGACAAGTTCAGTTAAACTTTTAATTTTTCTCTATGATGGGAGTAATTGTCTGAGGCTGAGAAAATAAACTACCTTCAGACTGTCTTCAAATGCTCAAAAAGGGATGCAAATATGAAGTTAGGTCAAAACTCTGCACTAATTAGGGAATTTTAATGAAAACAGCATTGAGCTCATTCTTTAGCCCATCAGATTGGGAAAGAATAATCCTGTATCAGATGGCCTTGATGCCTTGCCCCCCGTGGCTGACCCTAGAGTTTGCTGCAGATACTTCATAAACATGCCAACATCTTCCTGTGTCTTGATTTCAGAGGGCATTCTTCTGGACACAGGAGAGGCCTCTTCGCTGCATATGTCAATTGGGCAGTAACCGAAAAATAATGCCTGTGAGTGATCCTCAGCCATTGAAGGCTGGTGGATAAATACTTTCTTGCCTTTCATTGAGATAATTCTAAGTTGTGTTCTATGCAATCCCTCAGAAGTCCTTCACAATGATTGAGACCCACTTGTTGACGGAGGTGGGTAATGAACTCATCTCAGATTTCCTGAAATTGTCTCAGTTTTAGCATAGAAAGTCCTGTGTCCTGGGAACTCCTAAGTCCTTAGGGATAACTGACTACTGTAGAAGTAACTGGCTAGTCAGTGTACTCTTTATTGTTTTTTTTCCCTTCCCTGTCTCACTTCCTCATTTTCTCACTGATTTCTGGGATCATCTCCTAAGTAAACTACTGCATATGTGGAATTATGTAGTTTTTTTCAATACCTTTCATCTGCAGTGATTCTGAGTTGTTAGTTAGGAGCCCAGTTTTTACACAATACTGTCTGTCCATAGCATCTAACACAGTGTGTGAAGCAGAGTTCATATTCAGTAAACATTAGCCAAATGAATGGACCCCATATCATTAACCAAGTAGTTTTAATAGACATTATGTGCTGCTGCTTGTCAATGTTGGCCTATTTGTTCCTCTTGAGTTTCCACAGATATCTGCCAGTCACATCAATCAAGTCATAGGTCATTAGGAGTGGTTTTACAAAAATGATGTATTATTGAGATCTTTTACATGTTTTGATCATCTTTCTGTTCTCATCCCAACATGGGAGTTTTTAAAAACAGAAATGGAATAATGACAAAAATCAATACCTGAGTAGTATTATCTAGACAAAGTGCTTTGCTGCACATTTTTTTCTGTTACTCCTCAGAGCAGCCTTGTCATTTTATATATTTATTCCTAGTTTACAGTCAAGGCTTAGTGTTTGTTCATAATCACACAGCCAAGCAGGGGCCATGTTTCTCACCAACCCTCCCTCCCCCATGTCTTTCTCGTTGCATTTTGGGCTTCACTGAAACTAGCCAGCAGATTCTCCCTGAAACTCACTCTCCCTCATAGAATTCTATGGAAAGCAAATTCTGGAGACAAAAACACCTGGTTCACGATGGGTTGCCTTTTGGGGATAGTTTTTTGCAGTGTTTTTTCCCAAGACTATTAAATCCTCTCGACAGTAGCATTGTTTGCTGTAGCTTTCTCATAAGTCAATGCTGTACTTGCTCTTAAACACTTGAGAGATTGCAGATCACTATCATTCAGTATCATTTAATTTCCTGAATAAAGAAAGAAAAAATATACAGGGGGTTTAGGTATACATTTATAGTTGGGTTTAATTTCCTGTTTGCCTTTGTAATTGTGGTTTTCCTTATTTTGCTTATGAAAACTATAATGAGTGTTTGAAATAGATTTGGTTCATGTGGATTTTCTCATGTTAAATGAGCTAGCAATTGTATATAAGACAATAGTGTCAGCAGATAATTTCCCTTGTTAATAGCATTTTAGATTATTTCTACCCTTAAATTTGGTCTCAACACATGTTTACACTGATATATATGAGATGGAAGGAGAATGTACAGGTAACATCCCCTGAGTTTTTTTTTTGCTGCCAGTGCTGATTGTGAAGTTTAAGAAAAATTAAAATGGTAAAGAATGTTTCAGATGTTAATATCTTAATGAATTTATTTTATTTTTCAATTTTAAAAGTAATATGCACTTTTTTTTTAAAAAAAAGAAAGGCATTCTCCTTTGTAACCCCTTCTGTACCATTGCTACCACTTCCACCCCTAAGCCATCTGCCTCCCCAGTGGTAACCATGCTAATAGTTTGAGGGGTGTGTGTGTATGTGTATTTCCAGAAAGAGAGGGGAAAATAACAGATACAGAACACAATACTCATGCCTTTTTAATTTTTTTGCTCACTTATATATCATCATCTTTCCTACCAGAAAATATAGCTCAAACTAATGCTTTTTTAAATGACTTTTTAAACAGCTTCACAGTGTTTCATAAATGCTTATAGTGTAATTTAGTCATTCTCTTTTTTACAGATATTTTGACAGATATTCTCAACATTTGTCTATTATGTAGTATTCTGCAGAGAATATCCTCATATTTCTCTCTTTGTGCTCCTAGGTGGATTACTGTAAAGTTCTAGAAGAATGCCTTATTCACAGGATATGCCTTTTAAAAATGTTGATAGCCTATTAATTACCCTAAAAAGATCTGTGAAGTGTGTGTTCTTACCACAAATGTATAAGTGTGGTCATTTCTTTACACCCTCACAAGCATGAATATTATTAAATGGCTTTTCTCGGTTTCCTGTGAAAACAGGTCCTGAGACAAATATGTGCAGATGAAAAAAACAACCAAAGCTTTGAAAAAAAATAATAATTCCTGTAGAACACTGAGAGTTGAAATCAGTCAGTGTTTTCCTACTAAAAGCCCTTCAATTGCATTTTTAAAACATGGAATATATTCAAGCCATAAAATCAGAGACTCTTTCTTTCAGCTCTTTAGTTCTATGTGTTATTACCTTCAACTTCAGGTAATAGGGAAGGTTTCACAGAAGAGGACTTCTGACTTAATCTTTGAAGAATGTTCGAGATTTCTCTAGGAGAGAATGGGGACATGGCTTTTTCAGGCAGTGAGAAGTATGCAGTTTCTCTGGAAAGTAGTCACGTGTGGAAGGTTAAAAGAGGTGTTGAAACTGGAAGTTCATAATCACATGTTATCACTAGCCAAACGTTATGCCCAGTCTCAACATTATGCCAGCATTAAATAAAGTTGGATATATGGGAAGATCTGATTCTGCTTATTCTTAGTTGATCTCTAACAAACCGGGGTGAATGAAGAATAACTGATAGGTCTTCCTAACCCCTGAATTCTGACTTCGAATCTATTGCAATGCCTGAAATTTCCATCATTAAGGTTATGGCTTCAGTTTAAGACATAGAGGACACTGTTTTCAAGATGTTTGTAAAATTGGTGAAGATGATTAGGTCAGTGACAAAGAAGGTAACACTTTATTTAAAATAGATAAGCAACAAGGACCTACTGTGTAGCAAAGGAAACTGCTCAACATTCTATAAGAACTAAATGGGAAAAGAATTTGAAAAAGAATAGATACATGAATATATATAACTGAATCATTTTACTGTACACCTGTAACTAACATAACATTGTTAATCAACTATACTGTAACCTAAAATAAAGATAAAAATGATTTTAGTATAATTGGTGAATATGATTGAGTCAGTGACAAAGAGGATAACCCTTAACTATGAGTTCACTTACTGCAGTTAAGTTGGAAGATTGTAGAGGTTTCTTAGATATTAAAGAGAAAAGTGGGAATGGGCTAAAGCAGTGTTCCCTGGCCTGTAATTCCTGAACTCTCATTGGAGTCTAAGAACTTTAGGGTCCATTGGAATAATGATGTGAATGATCATAGTATCAATGACTTCAGTAGTGCTAAAGCAATAAAAGAAATGGCAAAAAATTATAATTTGTTGAGTGTATATGTGGCCTTACATCTTAACTCCTTCTTAACTCATTTAATCCTCATGACACCCTGTGGGGTTGATTTTATTATTCTCACCTTACAGCTGAGGGAACTGAGACTTGCAGAGGTTAAGCAGTTTGTTGGAAGATCACAAATCTAGTAAACTAGACTCTGAGCTTCTGTTAGTATGAATCCAAAACCCATGACCCAAGGATACCAGATTACCAGGGTGGCAACCAAAACAAACATTGCTGACATCACACCTTTATGTACATTCAGGCCTGGGTACAGAAGAGGATCAGCCTGAGCAAAGGGCACGTGGTGGAAGAGCCGTGGCTCTGGGCCCTTCGGTGGCTGTTGGTTGTGGACGAGCTTCTGGGTATCTGGGAACACCCTGGCTCTGTCCCAGTTTTCTCTCCCTTTGGAGTTCCTGGGGTGGGTTATGATCTGCTGCAATGCTTTTCCTGGTCTTCTGTTCCCTGCTTATGTTTGTTCTGAAAGCTTGCCCATCCTTGCCGGTGGATTTGCCATGTCTAAACAACAGGACAGAAGAAGAGACTCTGAAATGGTGCTAATCAGGGCATTTTACAGACAGGTATATTTCAGTCTATACTGTGCTACATGTCTCCTGTCGCAATTCTAAGTTGTTCAGTGTGGTGGAAATAGAAAATTGCTCCTTTATTATCTATAATCTATATATACAGTACTTGAAACAAATGAAATCCTATCTCTGTTTTTCTAAATAACTCACATTTTTGGCCCTTATCTGCAGGCCCTATTTCCAAACCTTTAATTATATGTCTATCTTATTCCTAGAATGCTTGTTATAAATGGAAATTCCTGGGTCTTCTCAGGCATGCTCAGGGGGGTAGGACCCTGGGAATATGTAGTTTTTATAGGGTTCCCAGGTGATATGCACTGAAGGGTTTTTTTTTTCCCCCTGTGGGTTTTTTTTTTTTTTTTTTTGGCACTGAAGATTTTGAGAGTCATGAGAATAGTGAGATTGACCTTCTTTCACAGATGATTTTAACAAGCATTTCCAGCTGCTCCATAGAGTAGCTTTGCTTTAGATATTAGTTGGTCATCTTACCTAAGGAGTTATATGTTTCCCTTGATTTTTGGTTATCCACAGACAAAATACAGATAGTAGTCTTACCAACACATAACACGAGCCCTCAGATATTATATGCACAGTGCTGTTATTGAAAGAACAACTACATATTTGGAATATGTTCCTCTCTTTTCAGGGAGAAAGAGCTGAAGATCAATTAGTCTCTCTCCATTTGGAGCTCATTCATGTCAACTACTCTTTGCCTCATCACTGGGCATTTATCTTTTTATAATAGCCAATATACTGTTAATATTGGAGTATTTTTTATATGATACTCAGATAGCCACACCTGAGCTTTATTTTAATTCTTCTTCTGACAGTTCTTAGAATAGAGCCAATTTTTTTAAAGATTCACATTTGTAAAGTTTTTGCTTCAAGCCAGTTCTCTTTTGGGCATGGAATTCTTTCCATACATTTCCAGCATCACTGGGAATAAACTCGGGAAGTTGGAAAAAAAAAAGCTGGATTCATGCAAGTGGTCCTTCAGCTCTCTGTATAGGAAGGCCCCCTCAAAACATCACAGAGGGTCAGTAGGACCAATTCTACGAAAACTTTGTATTTTGATGATGCTACGTAGTCTTGGTTTAAAGAGACTCAGAACTTGATGGCTTTAATTTCTGTGTTCCAAGCACCAATAATAATTCAAACTGCAGCAGTGGTCCTGGGGATGTTTATCCAAACCTGCTGGTCCAAGGTTTGCGAGATCATGGTGTACTGAGGCTCCAGCCTGCGTAGGTTAAAGATCAGGCCAAAAGGTACCCAAGAGGTCAGGAAAGATGACTCTACTTCCTGTTACTGTTTTTTCCTTCACTTAAAAAGACTCTTTTTTTTTTTTCCTTCAGCTTGTTTCTACTTTGATAGTTATCTTTGGCTTGATAATTTGAAGATCTAATCAATTGTTTTACACTGAACATAGCTTGTGCATTCTGAGCAGGCATGAAGGACTCATTAAGGTGCCTTATAAGAGTTCTCCACTGTGGATTCAGGGATAGTTTGTTGTCTAGGCACTGGTAAGGAGAGAAGGAAACCAAGGCAGCCATGGCCAGCAAGGCTCTTGGGTCTAGAGGCTTTCACTGTTCTTGAAACCATTCTCAGAATCATTTCGCCACTTCTGCACATGGCATTGTCCTAAGGACATACACTGTCCATGCCCCTGTTGGATAAAGTTGGAGATGAGGGTTCAGTTGTGGGATCTTCTTTCTTTGGACACCAAAAGGATTGCTAGAATGAGAACTAACTTACTCAGAACTTAACTCATGAGGGGAATGGAGGCATAATCCTTTTAGATGGGAGCATCAGCATAGGTGAAAGAGGATGTTCAGAAAGACCTCACGAAACCTCTAGAGGGCCATGCAGCATGCATGTTAAGTTGCTTCACTAGTGTCTGACTCTGTGCGACCTTATGGAATGTAACCCACCAGGCTTCTCTGTCCATCTGTTCATGGGATTCTCCCAGCAAGAATACGGCAAGAATACATTTCCTCCTCCAGGGAATATTTCCAAACCAGGAATCAAAACTGTGTTTCTTACATCTCCTGAATTGGCAGGTGGGTTCTTTACTGCTAGTGCCACCTGGGAAGCCGCCATATAGCATGCTGCTGCTGCTAAGTCGCTTCAGTTGTGTCCGACTCTGTGCGACCCCATAGACGGCAGCCCACCAGGCTACCCCGTCCCTGGGATTCTCCAGGCAAGAACACTGGAGTGGGTTGCCATTTCCTTCTCCAATGCATGAGAGTGAAAAATGAAAGTGAAGTCTCCCAGTTGTGTCTGACTCTTAGCGACCCCGTGGACTGTAGCCTACCAGGCTCCTCCATCCATGGGATTTTCCAGGCAAGAGTACTGGAGTGGGGTGCCATTGCCTTCTCTGCCATATAGCATAGGTGAACTAAATAGTGACATATGATTATATTTGAATTCATTTAAACAGGAGCCTAGTAAGAAGGACAATAATACATTAAAAAGCCATAGGATTGCACTCTGTCTCTTCAGGCCAGTGATAGCCATCGG
>NW_011494903.1:2404284-2406439 GCF_000754665.1 Bison bison bison
GGGTCTTCATTGCTACATGTGGTCTTTCCCTAGTTGCCACGAGCTGGGGGCAACTCTTTAGTTTCATTGCACAGGCTTCTAATTTCAGGGGCTTCTATTGTTTCAGGGCACAGGCTCTACACACAGACTTAAGTAATTGCAGCACTACGGCTCAGTGATTGTGGTGCTCAGGCTCAGTTGCTCTGCACCATAAAGAATCTTCCCAGACTAGGGATCAAACC
Organism: Bison bison bison; assembly: GCF_000754665.1. Classification (NCBI taxonomy): domain Eukaryota; kingdom Metazoa; phylum Chordata; class Mammalia; order Artiodactyla; family Bovidae; genus Bison; species Bison bison. The sequence goes on from NW_011494903.1 coordinate 2,404,506, forward strand.
CGCGTTCACCTGCATTGGCAGGGGGATCCCTATCTATCCACTGTCCCACCAGGGAAGTCCACACCACATTCTTCTTTGCTCAGAATACCATTTGCTAGTCATGGCCAAAGTTATTGAACTCTCACCATGTGGTAGTCTTCTTAAGCCTCACAGCAATCTCTAGTGGTAGTTTACTTCTATAGTTTCCCTTGTACAGATGAGGAAATTGAAGCTGAGAATATTAACTCTTGTAAGATCACACAACCAGCAGGGATGGGTCTGATTCTGACCCAGGCTATCCCACTTTAGACTCTATGCTCCAGTCTGCAATGTGTCTCCTTAGGCAGGAAAACTGGGGAAACATGCAAGCAAATAAATGTGAATGAGTAGGGCTGAATTGTTTTCATGGGATTATTTGAGAAACTGGTTGACTGCCATGATTTCAGAGCTGGTAGATAGAAATTTAGGGCCCTAAAAGATAAAGAACCTTTCCAGAATTCTTTATTTGCAGCTGGCGAAAGTAAGTTGCTTTGCCACATATTGCCCATTGCTTAACTTTCCAGAACTAAATGAATAGGCAATATTTATTCACTCGATTTCCTGAAGACTAAAATGATCCAAGATGTTTTGTTATCCCATATTATTTGGTATTTTGCTAACTACCACCTAATCTGTTGTGTATTTTGTGTTGGCCCTGAGTATTATCTATTTGGGTAAGAAATGTGGTAGGAATAAATGAACTTTACTACTGAGATGTCCTACTGCCCACATAGGAGAATGTCATCTATGACTATATCATGACTGTTTCCTCAGTGGATGAATAAATATTCTTTAGACTCATAACTCCATTTATTCATCCCTTCTCATTCTACGTACTTATCATTGGTTTGCCTTTCCTTGATCATGTATTTCCTGTTTAGCCATGATGAAATTACTGCCTGTATTTCCTATTCAACCCTTGAAACTTAGATTTAATCTGTTAGAACAGTGTTTACATTTCCTGGTTGTTTTTCTCCTTCAGTTAACCCTGGATAATTATATATTTAGCCTTTGCCCAATGGAGAGGGTTGTGTGACATCCACCCCAGCTAAACTTGAAAGTTTTTATTTTCATTTCCTTATCTACCCATTGCTTTCAAAACAGATTTGGTCTGGACTTTCTTTCCTAAATTCTAAGCTGGATAATATATCAAAATGTCATTCATCTTTGAACTCCAGAGGCTCAAAACCTACTTGGAAAGTGCTTAATAAATGTTTGGTAAATGAATGAGTGCAAGGTGGATTAAAGATTAGATTCTCAGGTAAAGCACTTCATATACAACTACCAGAGGGAACTTGCCTGTTCTTCAGTGTTTTGTTGTGCCTTGGAGGTCTACCATGGCACTGCATTCCATATATTGTTTTATGATGTTGATTTGCATGAGTCTGTATTGTGCACTAGAGTTGTGTATCTGGTTATGTTTGGCAAATAGGAGGGATCTTTAAAGCACTTTCAGTGGCTAAAAGTTGTCATATTTCCATGACAACTCTTGTTAGCTTCCTTTTTTTTTTTTGAGACCTGATCAGAGACTAGATTGTCATATCTCACATAGTTGAATTTTATACAACTTCTCTTTTCATGCATATAATTTGGTAATTTCTCTGTGCAAGTGGGAGAGCCAGCTTTATAGTTACTTGTATATAAGTGTATATAAGTGGGACAATTTTGAATATATATTTAGGAAATGTTGCTCATAAGAATAGAACTAAATCTCATGGATTTTACTGTCTGACACTTTTGAGCAATATTCAGGGGAAAAGTTAACCAAAATAGTTGACTGAATTGATTAATGAATTTTAATATAAATATGCAGCTTATAGACACAACTTGACAGATCTAAAATTAATATACTAAGGTTGAAAAAATCTCTGCAGCAATAACTTCAGTGACTTATCCTTCCTTGACTAGGATCTTCT
>NW_011494903.1:2406539-2425639 GCF_000754665.1 Bison bison bison
TCTTCTACATGGTTCTATGAAGGAAGTTAGTGTTCTTTCAGTATATATGAAAGTCACTCAGTTGTGTCTGATTCTTTGTGACCCCATGGAATTCTCCAGGCCAGAATACTGGAGTGGGTAGTCTTTCCTTTCTCCAAGGGATCTTCCCAACCCAGGGATCTAACCTGGGTCTCCCGCACTGCAGGCAGATTCTATACCAGCTGAGCCACAAGGGAAGCCCAAGAATACTGGAGTGGGTAGCCTATCCCTTCCCCAGGGGATCTTCCCGGCCCAGGAATTGAACTGGGTCTCCTGCCTTGCAGGTGGATTCTTTACCAACTGAGCTATCAAGGAAGCCTCCCTTTATCAGGGAAGCCCCCATGATAAAGTATCAGCATATAAGTGGGATTTATTTGTTCAGTGTTTATTGCTGTGCAAACCATTAGTAATGAGTTATAAAGATAATGGACATGTTTTGTCAGCGGTTACTGAGCACTCAAGCTGCATCCTGGGTCCATGCAGATAAAATATTTTCTTCTATGTCTCTATGTTAATCTTGCACAGGATGAAAACTTTGGAATTAAGTACTCAAATAAACAGCTTCCATGCCAGCTGGAGTATAAAAAATATTGCCTGGGAATGTGAAATCTGAATTTTAGATTCTTTTCTGTACTAACAAGCTATATGATCTTTAGAACACTTTTTCACCTCAGGCCTCCATTTACTTACCTGTTAAGTTAAAATAAAGGTTGAACTAAATAACCTCTCATGATGCTTCTAGCATGGACATGCAATGAGTCAAACCTAATTTACTTATATCCCTGAGTCTGGAAAAGTATTATCTTCTTGAGCAATGGAAAATTGAGCTACTCTTTATGTAGCAAAAGTGAACCTGAGGCTCTGCATTGCCTTTAATCCAATCAGTACACCCTGGACACTGGTTCCTGGGAGCATAAAAGATAAAGTAGTGAATAATGGTGCAATAACCGCAGCAGTGTGATTAATGCTCAGTTACTAAGTTCCAGGCAGCATGCTGTTTTCAGGTATTTTCTTATTTGTTCTCACCATAATCCTGGGAGGTAGAATTTTACTTGTGAGAAAATTGAGGGCCAGAGCATTTATTAGTAATAGTTTGCTGAAGAGCTTGAGCCCGGTAATTGTCTGAACCAATATTCAAGTCCAAATTTTGCTTCATTGTAACATCCAATCTTGATCTCTAAGTTCCACCACCTCTATATGCAAAACTCACTCTCCTGATACTTAACAAATAGTTACTGTAAGGCACCAGATACCAGGCACTATTCTAGAAAAGTTGATGGGGATAGATTACAAAACAGACAAAAAGTTTCCTTTATGCAGCTTACATTCTGGCAAGAGAAGATAGTATCAGCAGATGTACTAAACAAATGTGTTACATGGCATTTTAGTAGGTGGTTAAGCCTGTGAAAAAGAAATCAAGCTGGCTGAAGGGAGGCGGAAATGTGTGTGAATGGCATGGGGGTGGGTTGCACTTTTGGTTTGGGTGATAAGGGTGGACATCTTTGGGATGATAAATTTTGATCCAGGACCTGAGGTGGGTGAGGAAATTGATTAAATGAATAACTGTTAGAAGAGCATTCTGGGAGGAGAGAACAGCAGGGTGCTCAGTGGAGAATGTGCCTGGGTTTAGCAGTTGGGTTATTTATGACAGAGGAAATAACCACAATAAACAGAATATTGAGAACCTAATTTAGACACTTCCATTCCTGCTCATGGTTATTTATATTATAAGCAGGTTGACTTTTTTTTCTTTCTTACCAGTATGTTCCATCCTGCTTACCCAGCAGTCTACTTGAAAAATCTCTTTCCCACAAGAGGTTTTTCAGTCTTCATTTTACTTTGCTCTAATGTAGCAGTTCTCAAAACTTTCTGATCTCCAGACATTTTATACTCTTAAAAGTTGTTGAGGACTCAGAGCTATTGTTTACATGGACTATATATATTGACATATACTATATTAGAAATTAAAACAGAAATGAAAAATATTGATTTGTTTAAAATAATAAACCTGTTGCATGTTAGTATAACGTTAGTATAACGTGTGTGCTCAGTCACTTAGTATAGTTCAGTTCAGTTCAGTTGCTCAGTCGTGTCCGACTCTTTGCGACCCCATGGACTGCAGCATGCCTGGTATCCCTGTCCATCACCAACTCCCAAACTTGCTTCAACTCATGTCCATAAAGTCGGTGATGCCATCCAAACATCTCATCCTCTATTGTCTCCTTCTCCTCCTGCCTTCAACCTTTTCTAGTATCAGGGTCTTTTCCAGTGAGTCAGTTCTTTGCATTAGGTGGCCAAAGTATTGGAGCTTCTGCTTCAGCACCAGTCCTTCCAATGAGTATTCAGGACTGATTTCTTTTAGGATAGAAATACTTCAACTTTAACATGGATCTAAGTCACCTGGGGATTGTGTTAAAATGCAGATTTCAGTTTCTTCTGTCCAGAGAGGGACCTGGGATTCTGTATTTCTTCCCAACTCCCAGGTGATGTTGCTGATGTTGATCTGCAGACCACACATTGAGTTGCAAGGATCTAGGTGTTAGATTGGGCTTCCTAAAGATGAGTTGACTCTGCACTTAGAGCTAATACAGCTCTACCCAGCACAGGCACGCCTGCTAAACCGTGTATCATCAGATGATTAGGGACAGATAGAACCTTAAATAAAAACAGGGGTGGTGCCCGGCTCTCAGAACAATCAAGGGGCCCTTATCAACCACCTGTTATGATGCTCAGTCTTTACCCAACCCTTTGCCTAAAACCTTTGGTGGCTTCCTAATGACCTAAAAACACAATTCAAACTTTTACCCTGCTTCATGAGACCCTTAATATCCTCTGTGGATGTCTTTCATCTTGACTTTGATCATTTCTCCTCATTCCCTGTGGCACAGTCACAGTGACAGCATTTCAGCTCCAGAAGGTCCTTGAATTCTTATTTTATTTGGTGATGGCCTGTCTAGTAGCTTTTCTCGTTGTTTGCTTGGGCTGCAGTAAAGATACAGGCTCCAAACAGAATTTTGTAAATAATTTGATGAAGCAATAAAGTTGTAGGAAACAGGAAATATTTGTGTGTGTGCTCCATTGCTCAGGTGTCCGACTCTTTGCGACCCCATGGGCTATAGCCCACCAGGCTCCTCTGTCCGTGAATTTTCCAAGCAAGAATATGGAAGTGGGTTGCCATTCCCTTATCCAGGGTATCTTCCTGACCCAGGAATCAAACCTGAGTCTCCTGAATTGGCAGGCAGATTCTTTGCCAATGAACCACCTGAAAAAAAACACCTGTTTGGTCAACAAATGTTTCTTGCATACCTACGAAGTACCAGGCAATTATTTTAGGCATTTAAGTCCTGTCAATGAACACAACAGGGATTTCTACCTTCATGGAGCATAGACTCCTGAATGAGAGGCAAACAGTAAACAATAAAAAAACTAAGTGAATCAGGTAGTGCTGGTTGTATGTAGTGTATGCTATGGAAAAGCAGAAGAGCAGAGCAAAGGTGTTGAGAAAGAGGGGTCCAGAAGGGAGAGAGGAGATGACAGCTGAGCAAAGACTGGAGGATGTGAGATATTATCTCACTCAGATGATACTGGTGCAAGGGTCTTCATGCCTGGCATGTGGGAAGCACAGGCAGGAGGCCCATTAGACAGGCCATCACTAATGAAAATAAGAATTCAAGGACCTTCTGGAGCTGAAACGCTGTCACTGTGAGTGTGCCACGGTGAATGAGGAGAGATGATCAAAATCAGGATCAAGGCCATGGTGACTGGAGCATAGAAAGTGGGCAAAGTGTCCAGCAGGTAAATGTGTATGTGTGTAGGGCAATCTATTTTAGATTTATATATATATATATGAATTTTGGATGGGGAAGATCTCCTGGAGAAGGAAATTACAACCCACTCTGGTATTTTTGCCTGGAGAATCCCATGGACAGAGGAGCCTGGCAGACTACAGTCCATGGGGTTGCAGAGTTGGATATGACTGGGCAACTTTCACACATTTCAAAAGTTAATTATTGAATAGGGAACCATTAAATGTTTCAAGCTTGTTTTCCCTGGCTTACGCTTTCTTAGAAATGTTAGGAAGAAAGGTGTTTCAATCTTTAAAATTTTATAATCTGCAAAAATTTAAAGTGATTTAAATTGTGTACTGACAGAAATTGAAGAGTGAAGTGAAAGAGGTTTTGCTAAGATGACCCAGTCACCGATATTTTTGTTTCCTGCTTGCAAAGCAGGGCAGAAAGAATCTAAATGAATATTTAACATATTTACTCACTTCCCCTCCCTCAAAGAGCGGCTTCTGTCTTGGCAGAATGGAGAAGTCACTTTGATAGAGCCTTAGGTTTCAGTCAAGGGGGAGTTGCCCTCTCTGATGCAGGAGGCTACTGCCCTAGTCTGCTGGGGATCTCTGCTGTCTCTGTGTGGTGGGCCATCCAGAGAGAAGAAATGCCCAGTGCTGTGTTGAATGGTACACAAATGCACCTTAGGACACTGAACCAGCAGCTTAAGCATCACCTGGAAACTTGATAGAAATGCAGATTCTCAGGTCTGGGGCTAAGGGGCAGTGGGTGCTAGCAGCCCACAGCATTTAAAAATGAATGTATGTCAAAACCAATACAATATTGTAAAGTAATTAACCTCTAATTAAAATTTTAAAAAAAGAAAAAAAAATGAATGAGGTTTCTATCCTTCCCTCTAGAACAGAGGTTCTCAACTCTGGCTACGCATTGGAAACCCTAAAGAATTTTAAAAAGCAAAACAAAATGAACAACCATGCGATGGCCTCTGTACCAGAGATTCCAATTTAGTTAGTCTAGGGATAGGCCAAGGGCAAAGGCAGTTGTATTTTTAATTCACCCTGAGTGATTCTAACATGCAGAATCACTATGGTAGACCATATTTTTCTCAACCTCAACACTACTGACATTTTGAACTGGATAATTCTTGGTTGTGGGGAACTGTTCTATGAATTACGGGATGTTTAGCAGGGTCCCTGGCCTTTATATAGGAGATGTCCATAAAACCCCTGCTCTGTCTGATTTGTGACAACCAAAAATGTCTCTAGACATTGCCAGATGTCCCCAGGTAGGCACCATGGTCCTAGTTATGAACTGTTGCTCCATAGGAACAGTTCTCAACATTTAGTGAAGAACTGCCAGTAAAATTATAATGCTCGTCTCATGTGTCATTCAAAAGTTTTTAGTACCCACATGAAAATAAGCAAAATAAAACCTTACACCCATCAGTATGGCTGTCATTGAAAAGATTGCAAATAACAAATATTGGTAAGGATATGGAGAAAGGAAACCCTATACACTGTTGGTGGGAATGTAAATTGGTCACTATGGAGAACAGTATGAAGGTTCCTAAAAAAACTAAAAATAGAACTACCATATGACCAGCAATTCCACTGTGAGCATGTACCCAAAGAAAATAAAAATACTAATTTGAAAAGATATATGCACCCAGTGTTCATAGCAGCATTATTTGCAATAGCCAAGATATAAAAGCAACCTAAGTGTCCATCAGCAGATAAATGGATAAAGATGTGATATATATATGTATATACATATATATAGGCATGCACACACACACACATATATACTGCACACACACACACATATACACCATGGAATATTACTTGGTCATGAAAAAATTATGAAATTTTGTGATTAATGACAACATTGATCTGGAGAAGATTATGCTTAGTGAAATAAGTCAGACAGAAAAAGACAAATACTATATATTATCACTTACATGTGGAATCTAAAAAATGAATGAATATAATAAACAGAAACAGACTCACAGATATAGAGAACAAACTAATGGTTACTATTGGGGAGAGAGATGAGGGAAGGGGCAAGATAGGGGTAGGAGATTAAGAGGTAGAAACTGCTGTGTATGAAATAAATAAGCTACAAGGACATAGTGTACAGCTCAAGAACATAGTCAGTATTTTATGATAATTTTAAATAGTCGGTCAGTCGTGTCTGACTTTTTTGACCCATGGAGTGTAGTCTGCCAGGCTCCTATATCCATGGAATTCTCCAGGCAAGAATACTGGAGTGAGTTGCCATTCCCTTCTCCAGGGGATCTTCCTGACCCAGGGATCAAACCTGTCCTCCTATATTGCAGACAGATTCTTTACCATCTGAGCCATCAGGGAAGCCCTAAATGGAGTATAATCAATAAAAATTTTGAATTACCAAGTTGTACATCTAAAATTAATATAACATTGTAACTCAACTATAGCTAAATTAAAAAATTTAGTAGCCACATGAAAATAAATAAATATAAAGTGAAATTAATATTAATAACATTCCTGTTAAATGTTAATATTAATAACATTCTTAATAATATATTGTTAATACAATGATATTAATAATATTAATAACATTCCTGTTAAAATTCAGGTTCCAGTTTAATTGGTCAAGGGCAGGACCAGGGATTATGCATATCTTACAAGATCCAAGTTCTGCTGCTGGTCTACTAACCACTAGCCAGGTGATGCAGCTTTAGCATCACCTAGAAACTTGTTAGAAACACAAATTCTCAGGCCACATCCTATATAGTTAATTTAATCCAATATATTCAAAATAGTATTTCAACATGTATTTAGTGTAAGAATTATTAATAAGAAGTTTTACGTTCTATTTTAAGTCCTTGAGATCTGGTGTGTGATGTACACTTAACACGTATTTCAACTCAGACTAGCTGCATTGAGTGTTCAGTAGCCTCAAAAGGTGGCCAGTGGCTACTGTGTTGGGGGTTAGTGTGCATTAGTATTACTTGAAGGGTTGGTTCAAATATCAACTGCTAGCCTCAGCCCCAGAACTTCTGTCTCAGTAAATTTAAGGTGGGGCCTGAGAATTTGTGTTTCTAACAAGTTTCTAGGTGATGCTGAAGCTGCTAATCTGGTGACCACACTTAGAGAATAACCCATAAAGAGAAACCCTAATGCCTTTATTCAAGAACGTGGTTTGCGGACCAGCAGCAGACCTTAGAATTTGTAAAACATGCATAATCCCTGGTCCCACCCTTGACCAACTAAACTGGAGCCTGCATTTTAACAGGAATGTACATTAAAGTTAGAGCAGGAGGCTGCCCACAGTAAAGCCTCCCTTCACTGTGCCATGCTCTTCTGCAGGGGATCTTCCCAGCCCAGGGATCGAACCCAGGCCTCCCACATTGCAGGTGGATTCTTTACTGTCTGAGCCACCAGGGAAGTCCAATGGTGAGTCGCTATTACAGTGGCCTGTTCGTTTCCTTCTTAGAACTTTTCTCAGTTCTTTTCTTTATTTTCCCACTTGACTCAATACAGGGCATTTTTTTCCTACTAATCATTCTCCATCAAAGAACAAATACGATGTTTTGCACATCATAGGCATTTAAATATCTATGGGATTAACAATCCTATAAAAGGAGAGAAGGCTGGAGACAGTGATTAGGTGTATTCTTTGGCTTTAGAAATTTAAAGAGGAATGTGTTTGGAGATGAGTTGAATACTGGGATTCAGAAGCTAATTGCTGCCTAGAAGGTAAAATGATCCTTCCTGCCTGTGTCCAAGTAGTGTGGGCAACTCACATTAGAAATGCCTTATTGGGAAGCTTGTCAGATTCTTCTTCCTGGCAAGGTGGGGCCACATTCTCTTCCTTTTAGAGGAGTGGAAATGCTCTACCTGTTTGTGATGTCACACAGCACGTAGGAGGCGTTCCTGGGACATCCTTCAGGACTGCAAGTGCCTCTGGGGTATCCCTGATCACGTGGGCTTCCTCGCACTCTGCTGCCAGTTTGCATTCCAAAGGCATCACATTCAAACTGACTCAGTTCTAAATCATCAGAGGCCCAGTTGCAGAGTGGAAATTTGGTTTCCAAAGGGATGTTACTGATGTTACAGTGCCTGGCTAATATATGTGTGTGTGTGTATATATATATATGTTTTTACATATAAAAATACTCTCTTTACTCTTGGATCAGTTTCATTTTTTTTAATATGCTTTTAATAATCAAAAATAGTTTCTCCATACTTCTTTTGGGTAAAAACAATTAACCTCTTCTCCTCCTCTGTTGGGATTTAGTATTGTGTGAATTAACCATAGGCTTTAACTGTGTATCTCTGTGTGCACAAACAACTTATATGTATACACACAGAAAAATGAAGTAATTCAGTGTTTACTTTCAGAGGAGGGCAAAAATAATAATAAAAAAAGCAGAAATGAACAATTTCATAATATTCTTTGCAATCTACTTCATTACCTCTTTTCTCACTCAGCTCCCTTTTCCTCATGCCAACCTTTTGAAAAAATTAAGACTGTGGAAGAGTGAAATGTATATTCTGTGTTTTGTGTATGGATTTAATTTTATTTATTTATTTATTTTTTGTGTGTATGGATTTTAAATGGTGTTGACCAAAGTAATTATAGTAGGGCAGTGATTGCTTAGGGAGTATGGAGTGTTAGCTGGCTGAAATGACATCAAAACCTTCTTTGTTAATCTCACTGTGCTAAAGATGTACTGTGATGTTTTGTAGTTGAAGAGTGCATAATTTTAAGTGTGTAATTTGTTGTTTGTTTTCAATTTCAAACTATTTTTCTCTTAAAGCTAAAAGGGGCTGATGGGGGAAGGTACGTACCATGTAATCACAGACACAACATAAGTGAATGCTTCATAGGTGAGGCTTGTCTATGATTATGATGAAAAGAACTGATCTCTAAAACATGTATCAATAGATGAGAAAGTGTAGGTAAGATTTGCTCCAATTCACTCCATGAACTTGGCAATCTTGGAAACAGGCCATGACTCCAGACTTCTTCATAGTTTAATGGAAATACCTTTGCTTATGAAGCTTCTGTTACAAGTTACCTGATACAGCTCCAACAATCAGATCAGTAATTCTGCTCTGGTGCATTTGCTCTGACAGCCGTTTAGCCATTTAGCCACTCATCTCGGGAAACACCTTTGCTCTGGTTCTTTGGGTCAGTGTGCCAACCTCCTGACCGGTCTATGCTGTAGGCTAATCGGTGAGCATATGTCCTATTGGCCAGTCATGGTGTAGCTTCAAAAGTGAAGTACAATTAAATAAATTTATATTTAAAAAAAAAGTGAAGTACTGTACTGGAGCAAGGGCTGGTGGTTATGCAGAGAAATAGAGAAGGAAAATAAAAGAGTCTTGTGGAATTACAAAGCAGGAAGTCAGCACACTAGTAACAAAGGGTGTTAGGAGAGGAGAATAAAGACTAAATTGAACCAAGGGCTAAAAACTCAGATGCTGATAGTGTTTAGTAAAAAATTGTGGCAAAGGCAATGTTATTTGAGACTGTGCTGCCTTCATCCCCGTGGTAATCCTCCAAGACCCAACACAGATACTCCGCCCATTAAGTAAATGAGGAAGCTGAGGCAGGAGATATATAATGACATAACTGGTTCACTTAGGGCTGGGGATGAAGCGACAACCAGAATTTTGATTCTGAATTTTATTTGGAAGCTCAGGGATCTCAGGAATCTCATCTATAGTGTAATGGTCATGAGTAACTGTCAGTATTTAGGAGCAGCTCACAAACATTGGGCTTCCCTGGTGGCTCAGATGGTAAAGAATCCACGGCAATGCAGGAGACTTGGGTTCAATCCCTGGGTTGGAAGATCCCCTGGAGAAGGGAACGGCAACCCACTCCAGTATTCTGGCCTGGAGAATTCCGTGCACAGAGGAGCCTGGCGGGCTACAGTCCACGGGGTCGCAAAGAGTCTGACACGACTGAGTGACTTTGACTTTTCACTCAAAAACATTCCCAAGAAAACACTCTTAACAGGAGAGTTGTGATGTGCAACATTTGTCCATCTCTTGCTGCCCTTTCAAAACAGGACAGTATAAACTGACTTCCTGGTTTAGGTCTTAGCTGCCTTTAAAAAAAAAAAAAATTATTTTTGGCTGTGCTGGGTTTTCATTACTGTGTGGGCTTTCTCTAGTTGCCGTGAGAGGGGGCTACTCTCAAATTGCAGTGCCGGGCCTTCTTATAGAGGTGGTTTCTCTTGTTGCGGAGCACGGACTCTAGGCATATGGGCTTCAGTAGTGGCGCACAGTCTTAGCTGCCCTGTGGAATGCGGGGTCTTCCCGGAGCAGGGATTGAACCAGTGTTCCCTGCATTGCAAGGCAGATCTTAACTGGACCACCAGGGAAACCCCTTGCTGCTGCTGCTGCTGCTAAGTCGCTTCAGTTGTGTCCGACTCTGTGCGACCCCATAGACAGCAGCCCACCAGGCTCCCCTGTCCCTGGGATTCTCCAGGCAAGAACACTGGAGTGGGTTGCCATTTCCTTCTCCAATGCATGAAAGTGAAAAGTGAAAGTGAAGTCGCTCAGTCGTGTCCGACTCTTCGAGACCCCATGGACTGCAGCCTACCAGGCTCCTCCATCCATGGGATTTTCCAGGCAAGAGTACTGGAGTCGGGTGCCATCACCTTCTCCAATGGAAACCCCTTAGCTGCCTGTTATTTGAAATTATCAGTACACAGTTTTCATTGTGAAGGGAAATAGGCCTGATTGCTTCATGCAAGTACTTTGCAATTTAACTGCTTTGTGAATTTGTCTTCTGTATCTGCTGGCATCTTTTTAAAAAAAAATTTTTTTTTAATTGAAGGAGAATTACTTTACAGAATTTTATTGTTTTATGTCAAACATCTGTTGATATCTTTTTAACTATCTGGTGTCTGGCAACCATAGAGGCTTAAATATATTTCTTTTATTAATAAGACAGTTGCTATTACTTTTTCTTCAGTTTTCAAAATACTCTGTAAGCAATGATTTGGGGAAAAGACCAAATCTGTTAGTGGCGAAATTAGTCTATGATCAGGCTGAGAGCAAAGTGGACACTATCACATATATGTGTTTGAAGGATGTGTCTTTGGTAAAAGAGATTAATGTGTTTGAAGCTTCTATAAAATGGTTTGCTCTCTAGGTTGTGTATTTTGTTACACAGGTATTTTTTGTTCTGGTTATCAGTAATTGGGGAAATGCTTACAGGGCTAAACCTGTAAAGTTTTGATCATATTGGGTGATGAGAATAAGAACAAATGGCAGCAGACCTTTAGCATATGCTGACTGGCTCAGAGGTACAGTCCACCCAGTCTGCTTATAACATTTACCCCAGGCCACCCTGGAGGCATCTAGTCTTCATCCTTCAGTCAGACTTCAAGGTAAAGGATGATTCCCAAGGGTCCTTAATTTCTCCATTCACAATCTATCAATAGATTCATCTTAAGCCAACTGAAGTTTTTGGCCTGATGTTTTCAGCACCTCTAGGGGTAATAAGATCTGGGCTTTTACCACCTTTTAACTAAAGCAGTATTTTACAATTGAACTGACAGTTTTATTTGATTGGATTTTTTAGGCAATTCGGTCTGAATCTAACCTGGTTACAGAGCTTATGAGTCTGGTTCTGTGAGGGAGGCATAAGCAGACCCACCCAGCTAGTTGTGACTCCCAGGTAAAAGAATTTCTGAAGGAATGCAGTGTGTGTGTGTGTGTGTGTGTGTGCGTGTGTGTACTTGTGCTCTCCACCTGTAGGTCTTTATGTGGTAGTTATAAATAGGTACATAGATGCTCTTTTAGTCATGGACACGTTACATAAACTTAACAAACATAAAGCTGAATACCTAACTGTCATTAAATAATATTTTTTTCTGGGCTTCCTGGTAGGTCAACCGGTAAAGAATCTGCCTGCAATCCAGGAGACCCTGGTTTGATCCTTGGGTTGGGAAGATCCCCTGGAGAAGGGATGGGCTACCCTATCCAGTATTCTTGGGTTTCCCTGGTGGCTAAAGAATCTTCCTGTAATACAGGAGACACAGGTTTGATCCCTGGGTCAGGAAGGTCCCCCGAAAGAAGGGAAGGGCAACTCACTCCAGTATTCTTGCTTGGAGAATCCCAAGGACAAAGGTGCCTGACAGGCTACAGACCCCAGATATCTGGGGTTGCAAAGAGTTGGACATGACTAAGTGATTAAGCAAGGCACAATGTTCTTCCCATGACCACACCTTGTAGAAGCCTAATATAGCACAGCTTCATAAAGAAATAGTTACCAGATTATGTCTTTAAGTGACTCATCACTTTTTGCTCACTTTTGAGGATGAAGTTTAAAGAAGTTTCTTAAAGAAACTTGAAGTGAGGGCAATTTGCTAATCTCATGGTAATTAAGAAAAATACAATTGATTGGCAGGCTCAAATTTTAGCATCTCAAATATGTTTGTAGGCAGTATAGCATGTAATGTTGACTCAGTCTTGTGTTTTACCTAAACTGTTAGAAGCAGAAAATAAGAGAGTTACATGACTGGGAAATATTTGCCATGAGTCATTTGTAGTAATGGTAATGACACAGATGTGCTCTTCTATGTGGTAATATTGGTGATGGGGTAGAGTGTGCATATTCTCTCCTGTGTCCCCAATTCCATTGCAGAGTGTGGAATTTCCTAAACTCACATGATTTTCAGTATCATTTGGGGGTATTTATTGGGCTTCCCTGGTGGCTCAGATGGCAAAGAATCCACCTGCAATGTGGGAGACCTGGGTTTGATCCCTGGGTTGAGAAGATCCCCTGGAGGAGGGCATGTCAATCCACTCCACTATTCTTGCCTGGAGAATTCCCATGAAAAGAAGAGCCTGGAAGGCTACAGTCCATGGGGTCACAAAGAGCTGGACACGGCTGAGCAACTAAGCACAGTACAGGGGTATTTATCACATCTTTGGGCCTCCCCACAGAAAACAGAACTGAAATTTTCAGTAGTAGGATCTGGGGATATTTTTTTTTTTTAATTAAGAATCTCAGATTATTCTGATTGTTCAGGGAATTTTTACCTTGATGGATACTGTAAGTACCTCCTTGGCTCTCTTTAATTACAGTCAGAATTTTCATATTTTATTTTTTTTTACCTTATTTATTTTTTCCTCTTTTAAAGTTTCATTGAGAAATAATTGATATATATCACATAATATTTTCAAGTACATCTATCTTAGTTTTGTCTGTAAGGTCAGTAGGGCAAGAATTGCTACCATAGATATGGTGCTATCAAAGCTAACAGTTCTTAAAGTTTTGTTTGATAACAGTACCAGTACTCTTGCCTGGAAAATCCCATGGACGGAGGAGCCTGGTAGGCTGCAGTCCATGGGTTCGCAAAGAGTCGGACACGACTACGCAACTTCACTTTCACTCTTCACTTTCATGCATTGGAGAAGGAAATGGCAACCCACTCCAGTGTTCTTGCCTGGAGAATCCCAGGGATGGGGGAGCCTGGTGGGCTGCCGTCTATGGGGTCGCACAGAGTTGGACACGACTGAAGCGACTTAGCAGCAGCAGTTAAAGGTTTTGAGGTGGGAATTCCCTGGTTGTCCAGTGGTTAGTACTCTGCACTTCCATTGCAGGGTCATGAGTTCAATTCCTTGTAGAGGACTAAGATCCTGCATGCTGCAATGCAGCCAAAAAACAAAGAGAACAATAGAAAAAAAATTTGAGGAGTGATGAGGGCTGGTTAACTGTTTCTCAGAAAGGATAGGGCCAAAATGTAATGAAAGTGATGATTGTGATATATATGGACACTTGCTAGAAAATTAGGCACAAAATGGGTCTTAAAGCCTGATAAAACTCCAGTACTACTATCTGGGACTATCTTTGGAGGCTCTGTAAGCACACTTCATAAGAAAGAAATACTTGAGGCACTTGTAGCAACATTCAGATGTTGGATTTTGTGTCCTTCTAAACTATTGGTACTGTTCCTTGGAACTTGGGGTAAAGGCCCGAGTGGATTCTTACATACTATTAAGGCAAAGATAGAGAGTATCTCTAAAATATTTTAGCCAATCCACATGTCTTAAATACTGTTGATTTCACCAGTGAGGTTTTTCAATTCTAGTATTGTTCTTGCTAATTTTCAAGTCACTAGAAATGCCTTTTGTAATTTTCTAAATATGCTGCTTCTTTGCCTGGATGACTTTTATGCTATGCTACTGGGCAACTCCTATTTATTCCTTAAAGTGTCAGTTCAAGCACCATCTCTTTTTTGAAGTATTTTCAGGTCCTATAGAACTTTGCTTCTCACAGTCTGTTCCATGGACCAGCATAATCAGCGTCACTTGGGAGCTTGTTAGAAATGCAGATTCTACATCCCTTTCAAGACTTACTGACACAGAGTCTTCATTTTAACAGGATTCCTGGTACATTGGAAGCACAATAAAGATTCATAAACACTATTCTAGAAGTTCGGTGCCCCTCATTTTTGTCTCCTAATATAGCATAAAACTGATCATGGCTCTATTACTTACCACATTGAATTGCATAATTAATTTTTGCCCATTCTTCCAGTTCAGTCATCAACTGTTACTCATTTCTGCACTCCTAATCACCTGGCACTTCTTGAATGTTTAATTCATGTTGAGTGAGTGAATAAGCAGACTTGCCCATAGCAAAATTAGTTGTTCAGAGCTCCATGCAGAATTTTTTAGATTTCATTTGACATTTCTTCTAACACACTCAAAGTCAGAATGAATAGAAGACCAGCTTTCTAGGGCTATAGTTGGGAAAGAAGTGGATGCTGGACATAGGAGCCAGGTAGGTTTCTATCCCAACCCACCCAAGTGATGAGAGACATTTCTAGCTGTAGAAATGTCTAACTGTAACATAGATTTTCATTGAGACTTCTGTCTTAACTATATAATTTTGCTAAAACCCATATCCCACTTTTATTTTTAGACTCACTGAGATAAATGGTAGAATCAGTGTCTAGTGTTCTGAGTGGGGCAGGAAGGCATTGAGATATAGTAGGCAGCAAGCACATATCCTGAATTTAAAATCGTTTTTAAGTGGGAGGATAGATTCACAAAATCTAACCTGAAGTTTATATTAGGAAATTAGTGTAAGGCAGGGAAGAGTGGTAAGAGAGGTCTTATAAAAATAAAGACTGGTCTAAATCCAGGGCTCTGGGCACTTAACACCTGGGCAGTACTGGTTTTACATCTTTCTCTCTCAGCCACATCTCTTTTGGGGTTAACTAAAGGCCTAATACTTTGGCCACCTGATGCAAAGAACTGACTCATTGGAAAAGACCCTGATGCTGGGCAAGATTGAATGCAGGAGAGAAAGGGACGACAGAGGATGAGATGGTTGGATCACATCACCGACTTGATGGACATGAGTTTGAGCAAGCTTTGGGAGTTGGTGATAGACAAGGGAAGCCTGGCATGCTGCAGTCCGTGGGGTCACAAGGAGTTGGACACGACTGAGCGACTGAGCTGAACTGAAAGGCCTCGTGGGGTTTCCCAGGTGGTGCTACTGGTAAAGAATCCGTCTGCCAGTGCAGGAAACCTGAGAGATGCAGGTTTGATCCCTGGGTCAGGAAGATTCTCTGTAGAAGGGCTTGGCAACCCACTCCAGTATTCTTGCCTGGAGAATCCCATGGACAGAGGACCCTGGCATGCTACAGTCTATAGGATCACACAGAGTCGGACACAATGGATGTGACTTAGCTTGCAAAGGCCTAATAGTGGCTAACGGTGGACAGAGGGCTTGGGGTTAGTGTTACCACAGTAGTGCAGAACAGTTTTGGTACCTCCCCAGAATTCAGTGGAATGAGGTAGAATAATGTCTGACCTATAATTTAGAAGAAAATATTTTTCTCTATGTACTTTGGTTGGTCCTTAAGAGCAGTTATTACAACTCTGGGTTGGCGGTGGGGGATATAGAGTAGGGAAGGAGTTTCAAAGCTAGTCAAGGCCTTTGGCCTAAGGCAGGAGATTGACAATAGATTGCCTAGGGAAGCCAGCAGGTGATACATAAATTGAAACTGGGGTAGAGCATGGGATGCCATGAAGAGCAAATGCCTTGTTTGAAGGGTCAGCCCCGACCGGTAGTGTCATGTGGGAATCTGGACTTCTGTCCCCTGAGTGCTTTGGGTCCCTTTTTGTCCCTTTAAAAACCACAGATACTTTGATAGAAACAAAAGCACTGGAAACAATAAGCTGTTTAGGCCTTGTCATAGCTGACATGAAATCAATCATTTTACTCTCACCACCTTCTAACTCACCAAAATCAAAAACAAACAAGCATAAGTGAAACCAAATGAAAGATGAAGAAGACATCCATCTCCATAGATGGCATTGATTGCCTACTAAGTTTTTCAGTTAAGAAATCTGGTAGTCTTTTTTTACTTTTTTTTTTTCTCCCTCAGACTTTACATTTTATGACTATTCAGGGCCAATTGAAATTTTACCCATTAAACACCCACAATTCATATCCTTCTTTCTCCATCTCTGTGGCCACATTAGGTTCAGTCACTCAGTCGTGTCCGACTCTTTGTGACCCCATGGACTGCAACACACCAGGCTTTCCTGTCCATCACCAACTCCCGGAACTTGCTCATACCCATGTGCATCGAGTCAGTGATGCCATCCAACTATCTCATGCTCTTCTCCTCCTTTAGGTCCTATTATATTTTGCCTGGATTATTTCAAAGGTTTCCCTTTGGGTCTTTCTAACTGATTTCATGAGGAAACAACACAAATAGACTATATATGTTTTCTTCCAGGATTAGGTTGGTGGCTAGGGCCTGTGTCTGAATACACAGGTGGGGCTAACCCTAACCCTTTTCACCTGGGATGGACTAGGCACGAGACTAGAATGTTTTAGGCAGCAGGTGGATCTGCTGGAGTAATTCCCAATACCATAACTAGAACAAAGGAGGACACACATCAGAGCTAGCTGGGAAGTCTCTTCTTCTAATTTCCATAGGTTGGCATTGACCGTATATCCATGTAATTAGGAAAGTAAGGTCACAAACTAGTCAAGTTTCTGAAAAATTGTACGAGAATGTGATGAAATGGATTAGGTGATGATTGCTTTGCACTGTGTGTATCACCAGCCCCAGTGGGCTATTAGAAAGTTAAATGTCCATTTGTTAGGTGGCTTTCAGATCCGTAGATCAAATAACTGCTTTTAGGTAAAACATGAGACTGGAGAGAAAGTGATCTTCTCAAGGTTAGGCTTCCTCTGGAAGTTGGAAAGTTAACCTGCAAAGTACCTTCTGGAAGTCTACATTTTCCAGCTCTGATTTAGAGTCATCCCAGCAGGACCACAGTCACAGACACCAATTTTCCTAATGCTAATTTGAAGGGAAATGAATGATTACAAAACTATTAACTGGATTCTATCAAAGATTTAAAAAAAAGAAGGACTCAGTTGGGAAATGTCCTCTAACTTGTCTTTAGCCAGAAGGCATTATAGTTAGACTGCTGGCTTACTATCTATGAGATCTCAGAGAAGCTACTTATTCATCATAGCCCTTCATCCCCTTATCTGTACAATGGGAAAGTAACATCACCTACCCCAAATCTTGTGGTAAAAATTAATAAGGACATACATAAATACCTTAGCAAAATGGTCAGCATACTTCATTATACTCATTCCTCAATGAAAGTTTATCTCTACCTCTCTGGTGGCTCAGATGGTAGAGAATCCACATGCAGTGCAGGAGACCTGGGTTCATTTCCTGGCTCTGGAAGATACACTGGAGGCAGGAATGGTTACCCACTCAAGTATTCTTGCCTGGAGAATTCTATGGACAGAGGAGTAAGTTTTTGAGGACCTGGGGCATGGCGCAGATGGTAAAGAACCTGTGTGCAATGCAGGAGACCTAGGTTTAATCCCTGGGTTGGGAAGATCCCTTGGAGAAGAAAATGGCAACTCACTCCAGTATCCTTGCCTGGAGAATCTCATGGGCAGAGGAGCCCAGTCCGTGGGGTCACAAAGAGTCAGACATGACTCAGTGACTAACCCTTTCACCTTTTACCCACCTGTATTGATGTAAAGTTATTTTTAAACATATAGTCATTCCTTTATATTCACAGAGGATTGATTTCCAATACCAAATGCTGAAATTTGCAGATGCTTAAGGTTTTTTTTTTTTTTTTAACATAAAATGGCTAAAAGCTTTTGTCTCACTCACCTCGTTTAGCCAGAAAGTTTCCCTGCCACAGGTAACTCATGTCACCAGTTTCTTGAATATCTTACTAGACAAAAATTGATGCATCTGCCAACAAAAACAAAATGGCATTTCCCCCCTGATTGCTTTAGAAAGTGTTTTTATATCTAGATTTTCCATCTATACTGATACAAAGAATTATTATTGTTTTTGTAGGGACCTGAGGTCCTTGCCACTTTGATATGTATATGTTTATTGTAGTTTTTCTAAGACCTTACCTAAAATTTATCTTACATCCAGGCTGTAGCACTATGAGACATATTTTATGGCTCTAGTATTTGTGCCAAACATTACCTTGTTTTATATTGAATTTCTATGGCAGTTCAATATGGTTAAGCCCAGATGACAAAGAACTTTCTGTGCTTAATTAAATTGACTGGTACATGTGCACCCTGATGTAAATATATTTTCCTTACAAAGAATATTCTGCCCTTTGCAAGACATAGGAAGTCTGAAATTAGCTCTGGTTTTTTTTAATGAGTTTCAAAAACTGGTCCCTGAAATAAGGCAGCAAAATACCATGGTGGAATTGGGTTCTGAAAGAATAGTTTTTAGGAACATCCTTCTTCTTTATTCACTCTTTCTAGACTATGTGTAGTTTTTCCAAACTATAAAGAGTAACTGACTATTGAGAAGTTAATGGCAAACTCTAACCAGGACAGCTTCCAGAAAAGTCTTAGGAGATTGGGAAAGCCTAATTGTTCCTTTGAATCACACACTCTTCATAGGGCCACAGTCACTCTGCTAGCAGATTTTGCTGTAGCAATATGAAACTGTATAGGTGCCCTACCTAGACTGCATTGCCAGCTGGTGCACTTCCTGCTCCAACACCCTGGGTACGTTAAGTGCTGCGGTTTGCTGCTGCGTGCTTCTCTAGAGAAGTGCCCTGAGTCAAATAGGAACTATGTCATGGGAGGTTATATTCCCAGCCCTAAGGAGCAGTTCTCAGCGAGTGAGGAACTGACAGAGGGATTTCTTTTTTTTTTTTAATTATTGTAATCGGAGGATAATTACTTTACAGTATTGTGGTATTTTTTTCCTATACATCAACATGAATTGACCACAGGTATACA
>NW_011494903.1:2425758-2435604 GCF_000754665.1 Bison bison bison
CATCCCACCCTTGCTTTCTCCCACTGAGTCCAAAAGTCTGTTCCTTATGCCTGTGTCTCCTTTTCTGCCCTGCATGTAGGATCGTCAGTACCATCCTTCTAGATTCCATCTATATGCTTTAATAGACAGTGTTTGTCTTTCTCTTTCTGACTTACTTCACTCTGTATAATAGACTCTAGGTTCATTCCCCCCATTAGAACTGACTCAAATGTCTCCTTTTTTATAGCTGAGTAATATTCCATTGTGTATATGTATCACAATTTCCTTATCCATTCATCTGCCGATGGACATCTAGGTTGCTTCCATGTCCTAGCTATTGTAAATAGTGCTGCAATGAACTTTGGGGTACATGTGACACAGGTATTCTTAAACCCAGTCCTCTTACCCAAAGGTGGAATAACTTTGAACCACTCAGGCTCCAGCACTTGCTGTGGGATCAGGCTGAAGCTAGACTCCAGCTGAACCCTCATCAGTGTTTAAACATGGAGAGAAAGGTTGAGAGGATGAAGGTGGGGAGAAGGGAGCAGATGTTAGAGACCTCACTTAGAATAGGATGGTTCTGCAACCAACATGACAAAGATCTACTGAGAACGAATGAATGCTCCTTGCCCAGTCTGCTTCAACTCCAATCTTCTGAAGTTGATCCTAGCAAGGCCCACTGCATTAGTCATAGTGGGCACTGTCCACAGAAATTGTTCTTTACACCATAAGACTCTTGATTTTCCTGTACACATATGACTCAAGTTCAGTGATGAAATTAAAATACTGTTTTTTCTCTTCCTTTCACTTTTGTCTAAAATTCAGTAAGAAGAATTGCAAGAAAGGGTCACCAGCAGCAATAGGAAGACAGGGCACCTGTTTTCTTCCTAATCTTTCTTTTAAGGTCCTCACTTCCTGTTCACAAGCAGACTAGTCCCTGTGCTTTAGTCCAAGCTATTTATATGCTCTGTTTTTTTAAAGCCATAACATCTGGAACCATGGGAAGGAAGTGCAGGTAAACAAGCTTTAAGCAACTTGATCAAATACACAAAATTTGGCATAGCTTTAGAAACAGCCTGTTTCCTGATTCCCCACGTGTGCCCTCAGCTTTGGATGCTGAAAGAAGGAGGGCAAATATTTTTAGCATTTAATGCCTAAATAGAAAAAAAGACATTCAATATGGGATTCATTTATCAGTTGAAAAGGAATCAAAGTCATAAGATCATCTCCAATTCAAATACCGAGAAATGCTGGGTATAATACAACAATCATTCTTTAAAATGCATGGCTTAACTTATAAGAAGATAGAATATGAAGAAATTATTAGAAAAATATCCATATAAGAAAAATAGTACTGTGCCTCCTCTAATCTCTCCTGAAGGACAGGTTAAGAAACGTGGAGGAAAGAAAAGATCTAACATACATATGTCAAGACAGTATAAGAGGGGATGGAAGAGATGGAATATTTAATAGCCAGGCTTGATTGTAAGAAGTATATGTAATTAAAAGGAACATACCTATGATAAGCACAAAGAAACATTGAAAATCAAATATATATATACATATATATATTTCAGACAAGTGTTAAAAAAAGTATCAGTTGAAATCTATAATATTTTTAGAGAAATACCTATAATATTTTATTATAAAAATCTATAATATTTTTAGAGAAAATAAACTTTAAGGCAAAAGCATTATTAAGGGTTAAAGTGATTACTTCATAATGATGAAATATATATTTCAACAAAAGAATATAACAATATTAAATCTGTAGGCATCCAATGACATAAAATTAAAATATATAAAACAAAAATCAACAAAAGTGCAAGGAAAAATTGACAAAATCTTCAGAAATGTCTCAGAGATCTTATGTAATGCAATTTAGAGAGGCTTTGAGGACTTGAACATCTGATTTTTATAAATAATAAGACTTAGATATAGAAAGAGATAAAGAAAATATGAGAGAGGAAAATTTATAGATCGGTCTCATTCATGAACAGAGATTTAAAAATCCCGAATAAAGTATTCATAAATAAAAATAGGAATGTGTATGTTATACGTTATGTGCATGTGTATGTGTATGCCTGGAGAATTCTGTGGACAGAGGAGCCTGTCAGGCTACAATCTATGGGGTCCCCAAGAGTCGCACATGACTGAGTGACTAACACTTTCACATATATGTATGTTAATATACACATATACATACTCAACCATCCAGGTAAGACTAGTGGAGTGGGTTGCCATGCCCTCCTGCAGGGGATCTTCCCAACCCAGGGATTTAACCTGAAGGAGGGCATGGCAACCCACTCCAGTATTCCCGCCTGGAGAATCCCCATGGACAGAGGAGCCTGGTGGGCTACAGACCATGGAGTTGCAAAGAGTTGGACATGACTGAGCACAGCACACATAAACATATACATTATATATAAATATAAAATAATACACATATACTTAAATACCTATTGACCAAGTTAGATTTATCCACAAGTTCTAAAACAAAAATTATTGACTTCCCCAATGGATCAGCAGGTAAAGAATCTTCCTGCAATGCATGAGATACAGGAGATGCAGGTTCCATCCCTGGGTTGGGAAGATCCCCTGTAGAAGGAAATGGCAACCCACTCCAGTATTCTTGCCTGGGAAATCCCATAGACAGAGGAACCTGACAGGTTACAGTCCAAAGGGTCACAAAGAGTTAGACAGGACTGAGCACATAAGCACACACGAACTATATTATTTCTGATGACACATCAGAAGCATTCCCCTGAAAATTAGGAGTAAAATAATAGTGTTTGCCAATAATGTATGATTTCATCTCTATATCATAGGTCTTAGCCTGTGTCCAAGGAAGGAAAAAAATAACATTTTCAAGGACTGAAAAGAAATAAAACAATGTTTTTTATAACATACAATTGTCCACATAAAAAATTCAGGAGTATCTTTTAAAATCTAATTGCTGGATTTGTACAATAAAATCATTTCCAGGACTATACACGAACCATGTGCACTTATGAATTAACTGGCTGGAGTTAATCATTATTCACTCCCTGGAGCTGTAGCAAAGCAGCCCTTACTGCAGATCAAGGGGACTCATTACTATCAGAACACAAAAGCAGGTTCTGTTAATAGGGAAATGGGCTAGACAGTGTGTTGGGCAGACAAAAAACAGTGTCTGCTATACTTTTCAAAAATTATCTGTGTAGATAATCAAGTTTTATGTGTTTTTTGTGTGCTTGAAAAGATGCTTAATCTCTAATTGTTGGTTGTAGATATTCTATGCACTCAGAGAATGAATCATATATGTCCATTCTATAAAATTTCTAAAGTTTCATGTTCAACCTCATGCAGTGCTAACTTCTGGAGTGCTTGATTTATTCAGTTTCTAAGAGTTAGAACATCTAATGCTAAAACATCGATAGTGTAGTTTGTCAATTAAATTTGCATTTACTATGTACTGTGTTTACTGAAATACTTGGATGTATTCCTACCATTTTTTCCCCATTTTTTCATTGGTGTTGCTTTATGCCTTTTTACTTTCTTGTTTCTGTTTTATCCTCCACATTTTGGGAAATTGCACAGTCTACTACTTCAGTGATTCTCTTAAATTTTTAGTATATATACTTAACCAAAGTTTGAAGTTAAATAAGTGTCTTTATTTTTCTCCAAAATAATACAAAGATTTTAGAATGATTACATTCCAATGCAGAAGATGAGGTTAGATCCCTGGGTCAGGAAGATCCCCTGGAGAAGAAAATGGCAACCTACTCCAGTATTCTTGCCTGGGAAATACCATGCACAGAGGAGCCTGGAAGACAGTCCATGGGGTCACAAAGAATCAGACATGACTGAGTGGCTAAACAACAAACAACAAGTCTCTCTTCTCTCTGGACTTCCCAGGTGGCTCAGTTAGTAAAGAATCCACCTGCAATGCAGGAGACATGAGTTTGATCCCTGGGTTGGGAAGATCCCCTGGAGGAGGAAATGGCAGCCCAATCCAGTATTCTTGCTGGGATAATCACATGAACAGAGGACTCTGGCGGGCTATAGTCCATGGGGTCTCAAAGAGTAGGATATTACTGAGCAACAGAGCACACAGTATCTACTCTTCTATAGTCTATGTTATATAGTACTTTATTTCCAACTCGTTGTTTTAACCCTCTTATTTCAAATTAATAATTTTAACCATCAGTTTTTATTAAGATTTACTAATTTTATTTTTCAAATTATAATTTTATTTCCTCACTGTTGCTTCTTGTAGATTATTTCTTTATTAGAGGTTCAATTTCCTTTTTGCAGAAGTGTTCTTCCACTAATTCTTTTAGCTAGAGTCTGAAAAGAGAGCTTCTTTTCTCCCTTGAACCAGAAGTTTACTTTTCGACTTTTGAATGATTGTTTAGTTGGAAATACAGCTTGAGATTGACAGTTATTTTTCTCTTGGCACACTTTACTAGTTGTCTCTTTGACTTCTTGTTGGTGTGAAATCTCTTGTACATCTAATTTTTGTGTCCATTTTTGTTGTCTTTAAGATTTCCTTTACTGCAGTTTCTTTTAGTATTTGATATTTTGCACCTATTTATTTATACTTATTTTATTAGTCATGTTTCTATATAAGAAAATTTATCAGACATGATCTCTTTGAATATTTTAACTTCACTATTATCTATATGCTCTCCTTGAAAAACTTGAGCTTGAGTTTTTCTTCTCTTGTTCTGCTTCTTAATCTTTCATGTTTTACATCTTGTTATTTTCTTCTGATATATATTTGACAATTTTCTTACATGTATTTTCTAGTTTGCTCTTTCTGTGTTCAGCTGGAAGTCAGCTATTTTACCTGTCCTAGGTTAAACTTTTCTGTGTGTGCAAACGTGTGTATGTGATATGTATTATTCACACAGAAAGGTATGCCAACCATGTATAGCAATAACATAAAATACATGTACTCTCCACCCAGGTAACAAAATCAAATATTATGAATACCTTAAACTCCTGTGTGCCTCTCTCCAGTAATCTACCAACCACCAGGTACCATTGCCCTGAATTTTTGTTAGCTATATATATATTAGTTCTGGAGAAGCAGAACTGATAGGATGTATATGTATAAATATATATAGAAGAATTGGCTTATGCTTATGTGATTATGGAGGCTGACAAGTTCAAAATCTGTAGCATAGGTGAGCAGACCAGAGACCCAAGGAGTAACCTGTGTTGCAGGTCAAGTTTGATGGCTCTCAGCATGGAGACCCAGGGAAGAGTTACTGTTTAAGTGCAAAGTGAGTCAGCTAGCAGAATTCTTTCTTGCTCATCTCAGGTCAGTATTTTGTTTTATTCAGGCTTTCAATGGGTTAAATGAGGCCTATTCACATTATTGAGGGTATTCAAAGTCTACTGTTCATCTCGTCAACAAAAATATCCTTATGGAAACATTCAGAATAATGTTTGATTAAATATCTGGGCACTGTGGTCCAGCCAAGTGGACACTTAAAACTAAGCATCACAGGTCTACCCCTTGTCAACCTGGCATCCAGACACATCTCCTTAAACTACACTTAATCTCCAAATAAAGATGGTAGCAATTATAGCTAACATGAAAATGCTGTTCTGTACACAACTGAAAATGCATTAACACTTTCCTCGTAAGAGGATACATAATTCCTATGTGATATTTACCCTTTTCCTTTACATTCTGTAAGTTAAAAATGATGATTTAAAGTTAATAATATTAAATGACATCATGGAAAGTCAATATATTTTTGTTACATGGTTAAGAAATAAAAGAGGAAAACTAACACACAAACATATTCATAACAAAAAAAGGATGATATACTTATTACAGTTATAGTCTTAATTTCATAACTGGTCATGTGGTCGTAGCTGGTATTTAGTACTACCTTCTACAGTTCATGGGGTTGCAAAGAGTCAGACACGACTGAGTGACTTCATTTCACTTCACTTCTTTCACTACCCACTCCATATTCCCATTCCCCTCAGTAAACACCTCAACTGATCATAAATCTTAACTTGGCAGGATGATCTCAACTTCATTCCTGAAGGATCTTTCTGGATTAGGTTGTCATGTTTTTCCACTGACTTTAATCATGGGTTCTCCTGTATTCTGGACATAACAAATTCTTCCTTATCTCCACTATACAGTATCAATCCAAGTTTTCCTTGGTAAGCAAGAGTATTCATTCCAGCCAGTAGAGTAATTCTTTTCTTTGCCTGTTGATTTAGGAATGAGGAGTCCAAAGCGGCTGCTTGGCAGTCTTAACTTCTAGTTTAATGGAATCATTGTGTTTCCTGGTGGGAGCATTTTCCTCCCTTTGGAAGTAAGATCTCTGAGCCAGCAGAACATAAAGTTGTGGGGAACAGGAGGCAAAACTTTTGTTGTTGGGTCACTAGAGGTATTAGTGAATGATACCCCTTCCATTTCCACCCCTTGATTCCTGATCCATGAATTTTTGTTATGGAAGAAACAGAACCATATACTGGATACTGATTCAGAGCATATGTCACTTCCTGGAGAACCTTTCCCCCCACTCTGAAAAGAACTCCCACTTAGCTGTTACAGTAACTAAGTTTTCAAAAGGCCATTCCAGTCCTAACCATAGCAATCAGAGAGGAAAAAGAAATAAAAGTAATCCAAATTGGAAAGGAAGAAATAAAATTGTTACTGTTTGCAGATGACATCATACTTTACATAGAAAGCCCTCCGAGATACACCAGAAAACTGCTAGAGCTCATCAATGAATTTGGTAAAGTTGTAGGATAGAAAATTAATATATAGAATTGTTGGATACATCCTCTAATAGCTTCAGAGAGTGAATGCATGGGAAAAATGATTTGAGATCCTACCATTTTTATTCTATCATCATATTTAATTGTGCCTTTTCATGTAGAAGGTTAGGATAGAAAACAGAGCTCAGGAAATAGATTAGTATGCCAGCAGTCTCTTTTCTTCTCGCTCTTCATAAATTTCATTTCAGAAGACCTTGAGCATTCGAGGTATTAATTTATAAATCACCATAAGTTTCTTGCAATTGTATGGACTTGTTTGGGAAACAAGTCCTTTAACTTGTGCTTGCATTCATTTAAAGTCTGTTGGAAATTTTTAATCAAGTTATTCAATGACTGAAGCACAAAAACTTGGTTTGAAATTGTTTAGTTGATTGCAATTAAAATGAACCTTGAAAATAGGAAGGCAGTAGCCTTTTTTTTCTACAAAAACAAGTGAGGTATTGAGTAAAGTAAATGATGAGAGCTTGAATGCTGTTTTAATTTTTTGTTTGTTTGGTTTTTATTTTTATTTTTTATTTTTTAACTTTACAATATTGTATTGGTTTTGCCAAATATCGAAATGAATCCACCACAGGTATACACGTGTTCCCCATCCTGAACCCTCCTCCCTCCTGCCTCCCCGTACCATCCCTCTGGGTTGTCCCAGTGCACCAGCCCCAAGCATCCAGTATCATGCATCGAACCTGGACTGGCGACTTGTTTCATATATGATATTATACATACTTCAATGCCATTCTCCCAAATCATCCCACCCTCTCCCTCTCCCACAGAGTCCAAAAGACTGTTCTATACATCAGTGTCTCTTTTGCTGTCTTGTATACAGGGTTATCGTTACCATCTTTCTAAATTCCATATATATGCATTAGTATACTGTATTGGTGTTTTTCTTTCTGGCTTACTTCAGTCTGTATAATAGGCTCCAGGTTCATCCACCTCATTAGAACTGATTCAAATGTATTCTTTTTAATGGCTGAGTAATACTCCATTGTGTATATGTACCACAGCTTTCTTATCCATTCATCTTTTGATTTCAATCACTTGGATTTATAGGAAGACTTTTGATGGAGTTCCTAGTTTGACTTTGATAAATTTATTCTTATTATTTTTTACCAGAATGGGATATATTGAGAAGGATTTAAATTTTGTAGCCTTTAAATTTAAATTAGTCATGGAGAGAATTTAGTTGATGAATTTTATTTTGCAAAACTATTTTCTAAGTAATATACTCTGAAAATATTTGGATGGAAATAATCACAAAATGCAGAAGATAAAAATTAATGTTACTCTTAAGTTACTGGATACTTCAGTACCTCTAGGGAAAGCAGTTTTTCAGTTCAAAATATGGCCCAGAGAGAAAAGCCAACAAAAGCCGTCAACATTTTCAAGTTTAGTAACCCTTAAATATAGAATAATGAGATCAATTTTATGAAAACAAAACTACATGATCATAGCAAAAGAAAACACTCTTTAAAAGCACTAATGAGGAGGAGATAAGATGGTGGAGGAGTAGGACGGGGAGAACACTTTCTCCCCCACAAATTCATCAAAAGAACATTTAAACGCTGAGTAAATCCCACAAAACAACTTCTGAATGCCGGCAGAGGACATCGGGCACCCAGAAAAGCAACCCAAGTCTTCGAAAGGAGGTAGGAAAAAATATAAAAGACAAAAAAAGAGACGAAAGAGGGAGGGATGGAGTTCCGTCCTGGGAAGGGAGTCTTAAAAAGAGAGAAGTTTCCAAACACCAGGAAACCTTCTCACTGCCAAATCTGTGCTGAGCCTTGGACACACAGAGGGCAACATAACAGAGAGGAAAAATAAATAAACAATTAAAACCTGCAGATTGCCAGCCCTAGGGTAACTCCCCCAGCGGAGAAGCAGCGCAGACGCCTACACACGCCACTAGCAAGTGGGGGCTGGGCAGGGAGGTGCGGCACGGGCTGCACCGCTTAGAGTAAGGATCTGGCCTGAATACCCCAAGCGCTATCTGAGCGAAATAATTTGGGCTAGCAAACCAGACTGTGGGATATCTACCACGCAAAAAGCCAGCCCTAACCTAAGACACCGCCAGCCCTGCGCACGTAACAAAGGACTGAACAGAGATAGCCGGCTGCAGACCGTCCCCCTCTGGTGACAGGCAGCCAGAACCTGAGGGGGCAATCGCAGCCCCAGAGAGACATTATCTATAAAACTGTAAGCAGGCTTTTTTGCTAACTAAAACTTCTTGGAGGTCTGGATGGTCAACATCCGCCTGAGAAGATGAGCCGGTTGTACACCTAGATAACCGGGCTGCGGGGAGGCGATAAGTCGCAGCACTGGGGCTCGCCAAACACATCATCTGAGCTGCTCGGACCTGGGAAGGGCACAAAATGCAGGCCCAACAGAGTCTGTGCCTCTGAGGACTACCTGAGTGCCTGAACCTGAGTGGCTTGGACCTGGGAGGTGCAAGCAGCCCAGGGCCGGCCACGGATGGTTCCTGGCGGGGCAACCGAGAGCCTGAGCAGTGTGGGCAGGGAGGCTACACGCGCCGTGAGTGGGGGCAGACCCAGTGTGGTTGAGGCACTGCGAGCACACGCCAGTGTTATTTGTTTGCAGCCTCCCTCCCTCCCCACAGTGCGACCGAAAAAGTGAGCTTAAAAAAAAAAAAAAAAAAAAAGAAGTGTCCACCACCGTCCCCTTTGTGTCAGGGCGGAAACCAGACACTGAAGAGACCAGCAAACAGAAGAAGCTATAACAGAGGGAACCGCCTTGGAAGCTACAGGCAATAGATTAAACCCTGTGGTTAGTACCGATTACATAGGAAGGAGCCTATAGATCTTGAGAAATATAAGTTGGACCAAGGAACTAGCCGAAAATGAACTGACCCCACAATACTCACAACAAAACCAGAGAAAGTCCTAGATATATTTTTACTATTTTTATGATCATTCTTTCTTTTTTTTTTTAATTAAAAAAATTTTTTAAGTCCTCTATTATTCCTTTAATTTTCACTTTTATAACTATTACTTTGCAAAAAAAAAAGACCCTATTTTTTTTAAAGCAAACTTCATATATATATATATATATTTATAA
>NW_011494903.1:2435864-2437294 GCF_000754665.1 Bison bison bison
ACCTATATATATATTTTTTTTTTTTTTGTAATTTTTGCGACTTTTTTTTTTTCTCTCTCTTTCTTTCTCTTCTTCTTTTATATAACCTTGTATATCTGAAATTCCAAACTCTACTCTAGATTTTTAATTTATGCTTTTTGGTATTTGTTATCAATTTTGTACCTATATTTTCTTTATAATTTTTGCGACTTTGTTTGTTTTTGTTTGTTTGTTTTCTCTCTTTCTTTTCTTCTTCTTTTTTTTTTAACATTGTATCTTTGAAATTCCAAACTCTACTCTAGATGTTTAACTTTTGCTTTTTGGTATTTGTTATCAGTTGTGTACCTATATTTTCTTTATAATTTTTGTGACTTTGTTTTTTTTTCCTCTCTCTTTCTTTTCCTTTTTCTTTTCTTTAACATTGTATTTTTGAAATTCCAAACTCTACTCTAGATTTTTAATTTTTGCTTTTATGTATTTGTTACCAATTTTGTACCTTTAAGAACCCAATCTTCAGTACCCATATTTCACTAGGGAGTGAGATTACTGGCTTGACTGCTCTCTCTCCCTTTGGACTCTCCTTTTTCTCCACCGGGTCACCTGTGTCTCCTCCCTAACCCCTCTCTACTCTACCCAACTCTGTGAATTTCTGTGTGTTCCAGACAGTGGAGAACACTTAGGGAACTGATTACTGGCTGGATCTGTCTCCCTCCTTTTCATTTTCCCCTTTTATCCTCCTGGCCACCTCTGTCTCCTTCCTCCTTCTTCTCTTCTCTGTATAACTCCGTGAACATCTCCGAGCGGTCCAGTTGTGGAGTGCACATAAGGAAGTGATTACTGGCTAGCCCAGTCTCTCCTCTATTGATTCCACCTCATCTCATTCGGGTCACCTCTAACACCCTCCTCCCTCTTCTCTTCTCCATGTAACGCTGTGAACCTCTCTGGGTGACCCTCACAGTGGAGATACTTTTCATCTTTAACGTAGATGTTTTATCAATGGTGCTGTATAGAAGGAGAAGTTTTGAAACTACTGTAAAAATAAGACCGATAACTGGAAGCAGGAGGCTTAAGTCCAAATCCTGACTCCAGGGAACTCCTGACTCC
Organism: Bison bison bison; assembly: GCF_000754665.1. Taxonomy (NCBI): domain Eukaryota; kingdom Metazoa; phylum Chordata; class Mammalia; order Artiodactyla; family Bovidae; genus Bison; species Bison bison. The sequence goes on from NW_011494903.1 coordinate 2,436,948, forward strand.
AGTGATCATTAATTGACAGGAGTTCATCAAATGCCTCCACACATACACTGAAACCAAGTACCACCCAAGAGCCAACAAGTTCCAGGGCAAGACATACCAAGCAAATTCTCCAGCAACACAGGAACACAACCCTGAGCTCCAAAATACAGGCTGCCCAAAGTCACCCCAAAACTGTAGACATCTCATAATTCATTATTGGACACTTCATTGCACACCAGAGAGAAGAAATCCAGCCCCACCCACGAGAACACCAACGCAAGCTTCCCTAACCAAGAAACCTTGACAAGCCACCTGTACAAACCCACACACAGTGAGGAAAAGCCACAATAAAGAGAACTCCACAAACT
>NW_011494903.1:2437394-2438469 GCF_000754665.1 Bison bison bison
CCCCAACCAAAAGACAAAGACTGGCTGAATGGATACAAAAATAAGACCCCTACATATGCTGTCTACAAGAGACCCACCTCAAAACAGGGGACACATACAGACTGAAAGTAAAGGGCTCGAAAAAGATTTTCTATGCAAATAGGGACCAAAAGAAAGCAGGAGTAGCAATACTCCTATCAGATAAAATAGACTTCAAAACAAAGGCTGTGAAAAGAGACAAAGACGGTCACTACATAATGATCAAAGGATCAATCCAAGAAGAAGATATAACAATTATAAATATATATGCACCCAACACAGGAGCACCACAGTACATAAGACAAATGCTAACAAGTATGAACCCCACTTACACCTATGGATAGATCAACTAAACAGAAAATTAACAAGGAAACACAAACTTTAAATGATACAATAGACCAGTTAGACCTAATTGATATCTATAGGACATTTCATCCCAAAACAATGAATTTCACCTTTTTCTCAAGCGCACATGGAACGTTCTCCAGGATAGAGCACATCCTGGGCCATAAATCTAGCCTTTGTAAATTCAAAAAATTTAAATCATTCCAAGCATCTTTTCTGACCACAATGCAGTAAGATTAGATCTCAATTACAGGAGAAAAACTATTAAAAATTCCAACATATGGAGGCTGAACAACACGCTGCTGAATAACCAACAAATCACAGAAGAAATCAAAAAAGAAATCAAAATTTGCATAGAAACGAATGAAAATGAAAACACAACAACCCAAAACCTGTGGGACACAGTAAAAGCAGTCCTAAGGGGAAAGTTCATAGCAATACAGGCATACCTCAAGAAACGAGAAAAAAGTCAAATAAATAACCTAATTCTACACCTAAAGCAACTAGAAAAGGAAGAAATGAAGAACCCCAGGATTAGTAGAAGGAAAGAAATCTTAAAAATTAGGGCAGAAATAAATACAAAAGAAACAAAAGAGACCATAGCAAAAATCAACAAAGCCAAAAGCTGGTTCTTTGAAAGGATAAATAAAATTGACAAACCATTAGCCAGACTCATCAAGAAACAAAGGGAGAAAAATCAAATCAATAAAAT
>NW_011494903.1:2438569-2439820 GCF_000754665.1 Bison bison bison
AGAAGTTTTGAAACTACTGTAAAAATAAGACTGATAATCGGAAGCAGGGGACTTAAGTCCAAACCCTGACTCCAGGGAACTCCTGACTCCAAGGAACATTCATGCACAGGAGCTCATCAAATGCCTCCATACCGACACTGAAACCAAGCACCACACAAGGGCCAATAAGTTCCAGGGCAAGACATACCAAGCAAATTCTCCAGCAACAAAGGAACACAGCCCTGAGCTTCAAGATACAGGCTGCCCAAAGTCACCCCAAAACTATAGACATCTCATAACTCATTACTGGACATTTTCATTGCACTCCAGAGAGAAGAAATACAGCTCCACCCACCAGAACACCGACACAAGCTTCCCTAACCAGGAAACCTTGACAAGCCACCTGTACAAACCCACACACAGCGAGGAAACACCACAATAAAGAGAACTCCACAAACTGCCAGAATACAGAAACGGACACCCCAAACTCAGCAATTAAACAAGATGAAGAGACAGAGGAATACCCAGCAGATAAAGGAACAGGATAAATGCCCACCAAACCAAACAAAAGAGGAAGAGATAGGGAATCTACCTGATAAAGAATTCCGAATAATGATAGTGAAATTGATCCAAAATCTTGAAATCAAAATGGAATCACAGATAAATAGCCTGGAGACAAGGATTGAGAAGATGCAAGAAAGGTTTAACAAGGACCTAGAAGAAATAAAAGAGAGTCAATATATAATGAATAATGCAATAAATGAAATAAAAAACACTCTGGAAGCAACAAATAGTAGAATAACAGAGGCAGAACATAGGATAAGTAAATTAGAAGATAGAATGGCAGAAATAAATGAATCAGAGTGGAAAAAAGAAAAACGAATTAAAAGAAATGAGGACAATCTCAGAGACCTCCAGGACAATATTAAATGCTACAACATTTGAATCATAGGGGTCCCAGAAGAAGAAGAAGACAAAAAGAAAGACCATGAGAAAATACTTGAGGAGATAATAGTTGAAAACTTCCCTAAAATGGGGAAGGAAATAATCACTCGAGTCCAAGAAACCCAGAGAGTCCCAAACAGGATAAACCCAAGGCGAAACACCCCAAGACACATATTAATCAAATTAACAAAGATCAAACACAAAGAACAAATATTAAAAGCAGCAAGGGAAAAACAACAAATAACACACAAGGGAATTCCCATAAGGATAACAGCTGATCTTTCAATGGAAACTCTTCAAGCCAGGAGGGAATGGCAAGACATACTT
>NW_011494903.1:2439920-2440756 GCF_000754665.1 Bison bison bison
GAAGGAAAGAAATCTTAAAAATTAGGGCAGAAATAAATACAAAAGAAACAAAAGAGACCATAGCAAAAATCAACAAAGCCAAAAGCTGGTTCTTTGAAAGGATAAATAAAATTGACAAACCATTAGCCAGACTCATCAAGAAACAAAGGGAGAAAAATCAAATCAATAAAATTAGAAATGAAAATGGAGAGATCACAACAGACAACACAGAAATACAAAGGATCATAAGAGACTACTATCAACAATTATATGCCAGTAAAATGGACAACGTGGAATGGACAAATTCTTAGAAAAGTACAACTTTCCCAAACTGGACCAGGAAGAAATTGAAAATCTTAACAGACCCATCACAAGCATGGAAATTGAAAGTGTAATCAAAAATCTTCCAGCAAACAAAAGCCCAGGTCCAGACGGCTTCACAGCTGAATTCTACCAAAAATTCAGAGAAGAGCTAACACCTATCCTGCTCAAACTCTTCCAGAAAATTGCAGAGGAAGGTAAACTTCCAAACTCATTCTATGAGGCCACCATCACCCTAATACCAAAACCTGACAAAGATCCCACAAAAAAATAAAACTACAGGCCAATGTCACTGATGAACATAGATGCAAAAATCCTTAACAAAATTCTAGCAATCAGAATCCAACAACACATTAAAAAGATCATACACCATGACCAGGTGGGCTTTATCCCAGGGATGCAAGGATTCTTCAATATCCGCAAATCAATCAATGTAATACATCACATTAACAAATTGAAAAATAAAAACCATATGATTATCTCAATAGATGCAGAGAAAGCCTTTGACAAAATTCAACATCCATTTATGATAAAAG
>NW_011494903.1:2442474-2467833 GCF_000754665.1 Bison bison bison
GATCCAGCAATCCCACTACTGGGCATACATACTGAGGAAACCAGAATTGAAAGAGACACATGTACCCCAATGTTCATCGCAGCACTGTTTATAATAGCCAGGACATGGAAGCAACCTAGATGTCCATCAGCAGATGAATGGATAAGAAAGCAGTGGTACATATGCACAATGGAGTATTACTCAGCCATTAAAAAGAATACATTTGAATCAGTTCTAATGATGTGGATGAACCTGGAGCCTATTATACAGAGTGAAGTAAGCCAGAAAGAAAAACACCAATACATTATACTAATGCATATGTATGGAATTTAGAAAGATGGTAACAATAACCCTGTGTACGAGACAGCAAAAGAGACACTGATGTATAGAACAGTCTTTTGGACTCTGTGGGAGAGGGAGAGGGTGGGATGATTTGGGAGAATGGCATTGAAATACGTATAATATCATATATGGAATGAGTCGCCAGTCCAGGTTCGATGCATGATACTGGATGCTTGGGGCTGGTGCACTGGGACGACCCAGAGGGATGGTATGGGGAGGGAGGAGGGAGGAGGGATCAGGATGGGAACACATGAATACCTGTGGTGGATTCATTTCGATATTTGGCAAAATCAATACAATATTGTAAAGTTTAAAAATAAAATAAAATTAAAAAAAATAAAAGCTGTAAACTAAAAAAAAATATATATAAAAAAATAAAAGCACAAATGACACATTATTAGAGATAGCTTAGAAAATTGCTATTGTAAATGAATATGTACCAAAAATAGTTGTTCTGCTTATTATTTAATTTTTAAATTAATATTTAAAAATCAATATAAAGGAGTTATCTGGGGACTTCCCTGATGATCCAGTGGTTAAGAATCTGCCTGCTAGTGCAGGGGACACAGGTTCTATCCCTGGTCTGGGAAGATCCCACATGTCGTGAGGCAACTAAGCTAAGGCATCACTGCTACTGAGGCCTGTGCACCTAGAGCCTGTGCTCTGTAACAGAAGCCACTGCAATGAGGAGCCCGTGCACTGCAACTGGAGAGTAGCTCTCGCTTGCTGCCACTAGAGAAAGCCCACGTGCAGCAGTAAAAAGCACAGTCAATAAACACATAAATAAAATATAAAAAATTTTTAAAAAGAAGTTATTTTGTTTGAAATTTATAAACACATGCTACTTTTCTTAGAGGCAATTTTATTTTTGAAGTTAGTTTTTGAATTAGAACTGTCAGTGAAGTAACCAGTTTGTCAGTAAAGAAATTTATTAAAATTGTCTAATTTTAAAGTATCCTTTTTAGATGATAGGTGGATTATAATGTCACTTTACTTACATTGTATGTGACCTGTTTTTCATATTCAGATGTTTGTCGAATCTTTATCCCTTTCTTTTTCTCCTTTGTTCCGAGTTATAGTGATATATGTTGGTGAGACTCTTGGGCCCCTTTCAGTCTGGAAACTTGCATCCTTATTTTGGAGTGATATTTCTTGTAATAGCTCATTAAAATGTTCATTTCTTCAATTTGCATGTGTTCTCTCTTTCTGTATTTTCTATTCCTTTTTCTTAGACCTATTAGATGATTCTCTAATTTTCTTATCTTTTTGGTTTTTTCATTTCTTTTTGTTCTACTTTCTGAAATATTTCCTTAACTTTATCTTCCACTGTATCATTGAGTGTTTCATCTTCATTGTAATTAAAAAAATTTCCCAAAGCTCTCTTCTTGGCACATGAATAGATGCTCAGCATCTATATTCATAAGAAAAATGCAAATCAAAACCACAATGAGATAATTACTTCACACCTGTCAGAATGGCTATCATCACAAAGACCACAAGTAGCAAATGTTGGCAAGGATGTGGAGAAAAAGGAACCCTGTACAATGCTGGTGGAAATGTACATTAGTACAGCCACTATGGAAAGCAATATGGGGGTTCCTCAAAAAACTAAAAATGGAACTATAATACCATATTATCCATCAATCCTGTTCCTGGGTATATATCTGAAGAAAATGAAAAGATACATATATACTAACATTCATAGCAACCTTGTTTACAATAGCCAAAATATGGAAGTAACCTAACCTAAGTGTCCATCAGTATACAAAGGGATAAAGAAGATTTAGTGTTTATATATACAATGGACTATAATTCACCCATAATAAAGAATGAAATAATGGATGTAACTAGAGATTATCATATTAAGTGAAGTAAGTCAGAAAGAGAAAGCCAAATAACATATGATGTTACTTTACTCATAGTTCCAGAGTTACTGAGTATGTGAGTTCCAGAATCTTCTGGGATTCCCTGGTGGAATGGACTTGATCTTAGTTTTTCTGACTGCCAATTTTGTTTTCATACTTCTCAGATCTCCTAAGTCATTTACACTGGTCCTGCTTTCCAGCTTTTAAAATTCTGTCACTGTTGTCTCCCCTGTTGCTCACTTCATCTTTGTGGATTAAATATTTTTTCCCTATGTTTGGTAGGAGTCAGTAAAATTATTTGAATGTATTCAATCTGCTGAAGCTGAAGCTCCGATACTTTGGCTACCTGATTTGAAGAGCTGATTCACTAGAAAAGACCTGACTCATTGGAAAAGACCCTGATGCTGGGAAAGATTGAAGACGAAAGAAGTAGGCTGCAGAGGATGAGATGGTTGGATGGCATCACTGACTCAGTGGACATGAATCTGAGCAAACTCCTGGAGACAGTGAAGAACAGGAAAGCCTGGCATGCTGATACCCATAGGGTCACAAAGAGTTGGACCTGACTGAACAACAATAACAAATTCAGTCTGCCATCATAACCTTTATATAGGTACTTTATTATGTTCTTCTTAAGGCTATTTTTTATAATGATTTTATCTTGGTTTATCATTATATTAAATAATATTATTATTTTCTTTAATCATTTCACATATGCTGATTTTCTAACTTTTTCACATTATAGAAACCCTCAAATTGCTGAAGTGAGACTTTTTATCAAGGTGAAACTATTTTCCTCTGTGGTTTGTATTTTTTTTTTTTTTTTTGACTGTGAGCCTTTCTCATCATTCAACACACCTCTTCCCCACCCGCATTCCTGTGGGAATTGTATGTCTTGTTCATGGCAGAAATGTTGGATAATAGTCTGGCATTTCCATCCGTATCTCACCTGCTCCACATTAAGTTATGTTAATTTCCTAGCTTGAGGCTTCTTGCATTTCATAAATCATGTAAATTCTGATTCTGTATGCTTGTGTTTTGGAGGCATGGATCTTATTTTCTCATGGTAGAATTACTTGCATTCAGAGAGCTTCCTTATGGGTTGACCAGGCTGCTAGTGCTTCTTGCACTGAGAGGGCTGTTCTTCTAGGCTCCTGGATATAGGCAGGGTAGCCTATAGTTTTAGTTGCTACTTTGTAAGGACTCAATCTTGTGTCTCAGATTAACTTTCCCAGAGCAGGGCTGAGGTGAAGATCCATGGTAAAGTAATTTATTAGCAGGTGTTCCCAGAAAAGATAGGGGTTTGGAAAAATAAGACTGGAAAAAGAATTTTGTCAGGCAAGGGCATAGTATCAAGCAGAGTCCCAGCCAGGCAACATGCTCTCAGGTTTGAAGGGCAAATTTGAAGTTTACATCTTAAGAGTCCTCCTCATCAGATGGGGTGGAGCTAGAGTATTCATTATATATGCCAGTTGTTATTTAAGTCTTCCCCCCAGAGGGATGTAAATTCCTAGGGAGTTTCTGCCTTACTTGAGCTCTCAGAGAGATTCCAGCAGCCCGAGGCCAACTTCCTGCCAACAAAGCATGGGTACTGACTATTGGCATGAGAGTGCAGGGGGCAGCTGGGCACAGGGTGGTAAAGAATCCCAAGAAATGTGGATGAGGGAGCACTGCCAGTGCCTGTCGCATTCTTTGTCAGTCCCTGCCTGGGGATAAACCACAGCCTCAGCTTGTTACCCTTTGCTCCTCCTTCACAATGCTGCCCTGGCATGGAGGAGAGCTTTCTTTCTCTCTTTACTGATACCTGGACATTTCCTTTCTTTTATATATATATATAAATATAGAACAAGGTGGTTTCCTCTGTTTTATGTTCTTGAAGCAGAAAAGTGTGTCCCCTTGGGTGTATTCTATCATGGTGTAGACCTACGTCTAGTATGGATCTCCCAGACAAGCAAAAAATGATCAGTTTCACTGTGTAAAAGCGATGACACGGATGAAGAAAAGAAATAATTTAAATTCTTCTAGAAATTGCATGCTAGAAAGTCCTAAAAGGAATTGTGGAATATGGTGATTTGGCTTTTAGGCAATGTGTTTATTCTCTGTTGTTTAGCATAGTTCAAGATGGATTGATTTGAAATTAGGTGCTAATCTTATAAAATTGAAAACTGGGATTTTTTTTTTTTTTGCAAAAATTATCTCCTTGAACTTTACATTTCATTTTATTAGTAACATTTTCAGGACATAAAAAAGATGTTTTACCAAATATTATTTAATTAAAGAGTATAGTAAAACTTAATAAAAAGACTGTATCTCAGGTGATAGCCAATTTATATTACCTCCTGTGATCTATGATCTATTCCTTTACTTCCTAAGATGTCATAGCATCTGAAAGACATGGGAAGATAATGTACAAATTAAGTCCAGAGTCTTATTACTGTAGCATGACTTGTCTCATACAGCATTTGATCTGATTTGTGAGGATATGCAGGAAGAAATGCTTTATATGTGTATGTGTTTTAAACAGATTTGAATGGATCTTGTAGTCACTGACTATTTCATCTCTGGACACTTAGGGCTTAAAAGGAAGGGTGATTTTCTGAGAATACTTTTAAATGTGTACCTCTCTATAACAGGAAAACAAAATGAAAAAAGTAAACGAATGGACAAGCTTGTAATGGACATGACCTCTGGAGTCAGACGTGTCAGAGCTTCTTGCTTTGTAGTTCTAGTGTTGCTACCTTTCTCAAGTTCCATAACTCTCGTTAAGCTGCAGGTGCCTCATCTGTAAAGTATGTGTGATAATCATACCCACTTGTTGGAGCGTGGTGAAGACCAGGTGGCATAAAGATGAATTGTGCCTATCACATGCCCAGCCCTTGACTAGAGCTCAATAAATGATAGTGACTATGATTATTGCATCATTGATGTCAGACTAAAAATTAGGGCCTATGTAGGGTGCATCTTTCTGTTAGCTACTTGAAAATCAAATAATTTAAAATCCATACAGTATAGTAATGACAAATTTGAGTAACAAAGCCTTCCTTCCTTCTTCAAAATTATGTGTTAGATTCTGATTCAGAGTAATATTAAAACACTGCCCTTCTCATCTCAATCATATGTATTATTAAATCAGGAAATACGATATTTCTTAAATCCCAATGCAACTTCATAAAAATTCACAGAAGCCTCTCCAGACTAAAGATCAGTTTCAGCTTGTTCTTTTTGAGAAAACGTGGTACTTGCATGTTAAAACAAAACTACTTCCTCTCTTTCAAGAATAGCAAAAGCAAATCATTTCCTAATTCCAGACACCATGGCGCTCTTCGAATTTCATCTATTAATTCACTATAAACCTCAGCTAAGGCACATACTTAGGTTATCATTATAAAATGAATCATAGACTAAGGCAAACAAGCCAACAGACACACAAACAAACATAACCAGAGGATTTGCATTGCAAAATAGAACTGATGATTTTCTGAGATAAACTGGGCTAAAAACATGTTCATGTCTCAAATCATAGACATGTCCTGCCAGGACTGGGTTAATAATCTTGGTGGATTTTATTATATAAAAGTTAACAATAGACAGGCCTGTGCTGGTCTGTCAGCTTAGGGTAAGTTTTAAAGTCATCTTCCTAAAGAACATTTGAAAGTCAAGTGGCAACTACATGTTTTTCCTCGCAAATAGACATATGTTCATAATTTTACTATGAAAAATAGATACCAGAGACTTGCACCAAATAAAAATTTGTTTCCTAAACAATTTATAATATTAATATTTCTGGCTTTCTTAAATCCCCCAAGTGAGACTTTGTTAGAAACAATATAAAACTGATGATAAACAAGGTCAAATTGATCTTATCAGATGACACTGATTAAGAAACTGATCTTATTTGGCCTGAAAGAAGCCAAACCAGTCATATTTTCAGGGTTCAAGCTTTCTGCACTCACACTGGAAAAGTATACAAATCCTCAATTTTCTAGAAATCAGTACATTTGGACTCTTGTTGATTAGGGATCATTCCTGAATCTATCATTCCATAATATAGAGATACTAATCTGATGGACTTTTGTGAGGATCAAATAAAATGATATATTTGGAGTTCCTACACAACTGAATAGGTACCTGGTGATGAGGTTCTCATGTTCCCTTGACTCTAAGACAGTGTTGGAAATTTCAACAGAATGACATAGAGTCATGAATAAGACAAGGTAGAAACTGCTAATGTGCTTAATATCTGGTACAGACAATAAAGACAGAGGGGACCCTGGGGCTGCCGTAAGTCATATGTTTATAATGAGCCATGGCCTAGCACTTTGGTGGGGCTGATGTTAGAAGGAAGGGAATTTATTATAACTTCAATATTCAGTGTATTTTATAGCACTTTACCTCTTTGAAAAATGGTGATAATGAATATGACAAATCTTATGGTTTCAGAATACTTGGCATTTCAGTGTACTCTGAGTGCTTCATGATGTTGAAAATGAAAAAAACGACATAGTTTAATAAACTATGACATAGTTTATTTATGAAGGCACTGGCACCCCACTCCAGTACTCTTGCCTAGAAAATCCCATGGATGGAGGAGCCTGGTAGGCTGTAGTCCATGGGGTCGCTAAGAGTCGGACACGACTGATCGACTTCGCTTTCACTTTTCACTTTCTGCATTGGAGAAGGACATGGCAACCCACTCCAGTGTTCTTGCCTGGAGAATCCCAGGGACGGGGGGAGCCTGGTGGGCTGCCGTCTATGGGATCGCACAGAGTCGGACACGACTGAAGTAACTTAGCAGTTTATTTATATATTTCAATTTAATCATATCCTGCATTTCTTTCTTAGACATTTCTGGCTAAGATTGATTTGTCTTTGGTACATGTAGAATTTAGTGGACTGAGTCAGTTCAGTAGCTCAGTCATGTCTGACTCTGCAACCCCATGGACTGCAGCCTGCCAGGCTTCTCTATCCATGATCAACCCTTGGAGGTTGCTCAAATTCATGTCCATCAAGTCAGTGATGCCATTCAACCATCTCATCCCCTTTCGTCCCCTTCTCCTCCTGCCTTCAATCTTTCCAAGCATCAGGGTCTTTTCCAACGAGTCAGTTCTTCGCATCAGGTGGCCAAAGTATTGGAGTTTCAGCTTCAGCATCAGTCCTTCCAATGAATATTCAGGACTGGTTTCCTTTAGGATAAAGTAGTGGACTGAGTATGACATGGTAAATGTGAATTAGCAGTTTTATTAAAGAAAATCTCTAAGTTGTACTCATTAATTCTCAAAATAAGTTTGTTCTGAATCTTTTACAAATTGATACTGCACTCTTGATAATTAGGATTTTAAGGGAGCACAAATGATCAAGTTATAGTGAAATGTTTCACTGTAAGTGCTATTGGAAAGCTCTGACAGGAAAACTACAGTTCTCAGGGGTAGGTTTTTTATTTTTTAATTTTTAATGTGAATTACCTATTTCATCTTTTTTGGCAGTATTTGAAATTTGTTATAACTTGCTGATATAAAACAAAATCCAGGTGGAATCATGAGAGACACCACTCAAATTTAGAATTAGCCTGAAGAGTCACTTGTCTGTACATTCCATTGGAAATTTCCTGAATTTAGGAAGCATTGTGTGTGCGTGCATGCTCAGTTATGTCCGACTCTCTGCGACTCCTTGGACTGCAGCCCACCAGGCTCCTCTCTCCATGGAATTCTCCAGGCAGGAATACTGAAGTGGGTGGCCATTTCCTCCTCCAGGGGATCTTTCCGACCCAGGGATCGAACCTGCGTCTCCCGCATCTCCTGCATTGGGAAGTGGATTCTTTACCACTTTGCACCTGGGGATGGAAGCATTCTAGCAGAGTGCAAAAAGCACTAGCTCAGGAACTGAGGAGAGAGGTATCCAAAATACTGGTCCACCAGTGAGGACTGTTACCCTTGTGCAAGTAATTTAAATCTTTAGGTCTTGGATATATCGTTAGTGAGAAACAGAGATACAGTAATAACAGCAAAAAGCCAACTACACTCATTTTATGGAGCAATTATAAACATGTATTTATTTAACATCTAATGTTAAGGTGGTCATTGAGTGCCTTCTGTTTGTCAGGCACCATGCTGGACACTATCCACATGGCAGTGATTGTCCCTTGATTTTTCTTCAGGCTGGATCTGTGCTGTCCTAGAGCCTGAGAGACAGATGGCACCCACTCAAATACAAACAGGAATACATGTAGAATCACTTCTCAGGGAGGTTCCACAAAGGATACTATGATTCTGGAGCTAGAGTGACTTGTCATGTTGGATGATACTTCATTGAGTAAATGGCTTTTGAGCTTCAATTTAAAGGATGAGCAAAGGGTGAGGAATCAAGAGAGGTCCCAGTAGAAAGAAGAGCAAGTATTGAAAGGAGGCCAGTGAAGCTAAAGCAGAAAGAGTGAGGAGCAACTTGCTGTCAATTGACACTTGAACAGATAAAGGGCTTTGTAAGCAATATTAAGGATTTGGCTCTAAAGCTTCAAAAATGAAAAGTCACTGAAGGGTTTTAATCTGTGAGGTGACAAAATCAGATTTTGTGGGTACAGAGTGGGAGAATAGCTCATAAAGGGCAAACTAACAGGAAGCTACAGGGTAGTCTAGATGTGTGAGTGATTGCCTTGACCGGGATATCATGGGGTCGTGGAGAGAAATGAAATAATTCAAGAGATTTTTAGGGTGGATTTAGAATAGAGGTGAATGAGAGAGTGCTGTCAAGCCTGACTCTTCTATTACTGGGTTTCTGAATGGCTGGATGGTGATGTCTTTTGAGAAGGAAATCACTGCAAGGGAGAAAGAAAAACTCAGCTTTTAATAACATTACATTTGAAATGTTTTGGACATTCAAATGCAGGTGTCAAGAAGAATTTGAATTTTAGAAACAATCTTGTCATTTTGTTATTTCTTCTACTTGTGTCCTCTACTGTCTTTTCAATCTTTACTTATCAGCCTCTTAAACATTTAAAAGACTTCCCCAGTTTTGTGTTCAGAAAACCCTAAAAAAATAAAAGTGAACTCTTTTGCACTTTGAGCCATTCCTTACTTCACAGTAAAATTTCTGGGAGTTGTATTCATTGTTTCCATTTTCTTAACTGCTAGTCACACCTAACACTTACTAGTCTTTTGACCTTGCTTCCAACAAACCACTTTGCCAAATGACATGGCTCCTCTTTTATTTGACTTGTCAGCATACTCTGTGCTTGTTGCTTTGAAATTCAAATCAGTATGTATGACTGCTTATCTAACTTGATGCCTTTAAAGCATCTCAAACTCAATTCATCTAAACCCAAATTCTTGATCATCTTCCTCCAAACTTGAAGGGTCCACAGTTCACTCAGCTGCACAAGTCAGAAACCTGCGGTTTATTTTTGTCATTTTTTATTCCTTTTCTCACACTCATCCTGTGTTCAATCATTGTAGTCTTGTCATTTCTAACTTCTAAATATGTATTTGTGTATGTGTTAAGTTGCTTCAGTCATGTCCGACTCTCTGCGATCCTACGGACTGTAGCCTTCCGGGCCCTTCTGTCCATGGGATTCTCCAGGCAAAAATACTGGAGTCAGGTGCCATTTCTTCCTCCAGGGGATCTTCCCAACCCAGGGATTGAACCCACGTCTCTTATGCCTCCTGCATTAACAGACATGTTCTTTATAACTAGTGCTACCTGGGAAGCCAAATATGTATCTGTTTCTCTTCATTTCTGCTGCCATCACTCTAGTCGAAGGTTTTCAACTTTGGCACTGTTGACGTTAGAGAACTGGGTAATTCTTTGTGGTGTGGGGCCGTCCTGTGCACTGAGGGTGTTGAACAGTATCCCTGGCCTGTATCAACTATATGCCAGTGGTAACACCATCACTACCTACGACAACCAAAAATGTCTCCAGAAATTCAGCATGTACTCATGGTGTAAGACTGCCCTGATTTGAAAACCACTGCTTTGTCTAAGTCACCATCCTTTCTTTCTTGGTCTGTTAGAGGCTAACTGATTTCCTATTCCTATTCTATGTGATTCCTTTGAGTCACTTTTCATCTATTGCTGCAGTGATGAAAAAATCCCAGTAACTCATAAACCTGTTTATGTCCTTCCTTTGCTCCCAGAACTTCAGTGTTTTTGCACTGCTCTCAGAGTAAAAGCCAAATCCGGATATGACCTGTAAGGCATGACTCAGTCTTCCTCTGCCCTTTCATAAGCCTCGTTTCATGTTCTGTCCTCCAGCTCTGCCCATCTTTCTGTTTACTCTGTCTCAAGTCCTTCGCACAGGCTGCTCCCTTGTCCTTTGTTCCCCTTTCTCTATCTTCTCATTATCAGTTTGGCTTTGCTCCTGTTTATTTGTCCTTCAAAACTCCCTCTGTTGTATGCTACTAATCCTCCTTAGTGTTAGTCTTTTTTCATAGAAGTAGACTTCTCCTTGGGGGTTTCCAGGGTGGCTCTGTGATAAAGAATCTGCTGCCAGTGCAGGAGACATAAGAGATGTGAGTTCAATCCCTGGGTCAGGAAGATACCTTAGAGGAAGAAATGGCTACTCACTCCAGTATCTTTGGGAAATCCCATGGACAGAGGAGCCTGGTGGGCTACAGTCCAAGGGTCGCAAGAAGTCAGACATGACTGAGCAACAGCACAGCATAAGCAGACTTCTGTGTAGTCTTCTTCGCAACATGTGTGGATATACATAATCATGTAATTGAGCACTTAATGTTCATATTCATCTCTATGAGCATAGGGACCATCTTCTTTGGGTTCAGCAATGTATCTCCATGGCTTAGGAAGGTGCATTACTTACCGCGGCACTCATCAAACAGTGGTTGAATGGATGAACTCATAAATAATTAAATATGGATATGAGGTATATAGATGAATTACCAACTTTCTCTGATAGGAATGTATTTTTCTTGTGGTTGAATTTTGAACATTAGATGTAGGATGTTAGTTTCTGGTTTACTAAAAGTAAATTGCTATCTACCTCATGCTGTAAAAATATGATCTATTTTAACATACTTTGAGTTTTTAGGTTTAGGTATGCTGTACAACATTTCTTCCTTTTTATTCCTGTCAGCCTCTAGAGGGGATCTCTAGCCTGGATTTGGAAGGATATGTAAATTTGGCTCATGAGATAAAAACTGGTACAGTGAACTATGAGATATATGCATCTTGCCCACAAATGTCTCAAAAATCTGTGTATCACTATTGATACACTGCAATAAAAGTACCTGCCCTCTGGGAGTTGGCAGAAAAGAATTTAGTATTTAATGAAAGTTTGGCTCAATAAATCATATTTTCCAAATCAGAGAATAAAACATTAAGAGGAAGAAATTTGGACAACTAATCCGTGAACTTGTAGACATGAGGACTTGGCTTGAAATTACCTTTAATTATGTAAGCATCTTGGGAATATGGCTAGTGAAAAGGGATACAGTGAGGAACTTGAACAATTTTATGTATTGAAATGTTTCTAGTTATTAATATAATAATCAACACTTACCCATCTTCTAAACTATTCAGGCAAAGTCTAAGCATATTTTTTCCCCTTTTCCATGAAAGTAGAGAGAAAGCCATAGATAAAAAGAAAGCAGATGTTTAATTTTTGTAATAAACAGCCGTAATCTGGAGTTGGTTAGCTTCATGACTATCCATCTTAAGGAAACATATTTTCCAGCAAAGCTGTCAAAGTTCTTGAAACTATTTTGGGAACTCTACAGGGTATTTTGTCATAACCCTATAATGTCCGGTTGTTAAGTTTCTGTCTTCACTGCAGCCTGGTGTCATTAGGCAGATGATACCATCCATACAGAGGTACTGTTGAGTGTAGTAATTAACTGATGTTTTAATTTTCTCTGTAGTGTGAGAAACAGAATACTTTGATGTGATACCTCAACAAATAATACCAATGTACTGGCATATTCCTTCTCTTTTTTTTTTTATTGTACAAAAAGGCACAAAACTGAAGACAGATTGCCTCCCAAAAAATATCTATGCTTCTCACTATTCTAATAAAACAAATTTAATATTTACATGAAAAAATGTACTCCATATTTATATACATAATTGCACACTATTTCATGACGGTTCTATTCCACTTCATCAAATCAATGTTCAATATTTAATTAGTTATTCTCCACTTATTTAGCTTACATGTTACCTTGTATTTGTATTTGTTTATGTCTCTTACCCAGTTTGGGGAAGTTCCATTCATTATCTCTTCAAATATTTTTCTGCCCCAAATTCTCCTTTTCCTTCTGGGACTCTGATGACACCAATGTTAGCTTTTTTGGTTTATATCCTTGAGAGACTGTTCACTAAAAGAAAAATCTTTTTAATTCTTGGTTGTTCAGATAATTTTATTGATACATATTTAAGTTTATTAATTTTGTTCCTCTTTTATTGATGTATTTTATTAAGCCCATTCAGTGAGTTT
The DNA here is from genome assembly GCF_000754665.1 of Bison bison bison. Lineage (NCBI taxonomy): Eukaryota > Metazoa > Chordata > Mammalia > Artiodactyla > Bovidae > Bison > Bison bison. The sequence goes on from NW_011494903.1 coordinate 2,455,099, forward strand.
TTAGTTTGGTTGTATTTTTTTTTTGTTCTAAAATTTCCATTTGGTTTTAAAAGATATAGCTTGTACTTAAGATTTTTTAAAGCCTATCATGTAATAAATTATACACCCAAACTTACTAAAGTTCTGATCTGGTTGTATCTATAAAATTTATGGACTTCAATAAAATGTAAGCTTTAATAGGCTACTGTTAGATGTAGAAGTTAATTTATGTCCAGTACAGAAGACTTATTTTGTGATGTGATGTAATAGAAATATAAGTAAGATTCCTAAAACTTAGCATTGAGAAATGATCAGAAGAAATACTGGAATTCTATTTTCCAGTAACCCAGGGAGGTGTCTCTTTGGGCTGCTTGTCTATGAAAACAAATTGAAGAAAAAATAGAAGGTGAAAATTTGCCATAATTTTTTGGACAGCAGATAGACTAAAATGTGATGGCTATGATTTGTTATGAGAGTTTTTTTTATTTTTACTTTTTTATTGAACTATTATTGACATGCCGTATTCTATTAGTTTCAGGTGTAAAGCATAGTAATTCAATATTTTTCTATATTATGAAATGATCACCATGGTAAGTCTAGTTACAACCTGTCACCATACAGAGCCATTGCAGTATTATTGACTGTATTCCTTATGCTTTACATACACTTTTACATACATTACATTCTGTGACTTATTTTATAGCTGAAAGGTTATGCTTCTTAATGTCCCTTACCTATTTCACTCATCCTCCACCTCCCTCCCCACTGATGACCACTGGTTTGTTCTTATATCTGTGAGTGTGTCTCTGTTTTGTTTTGCTTGTTCATTTGTTTTGCTTTTTAGATTTCACATATAAATAAAGTCATTTGGCATTTGTCTTTCTTGGTCTGACTTATTTCACTTAGCTTAATACCCTCTAGATCCATCTGTGTTGTCACAAATGGCAAAATTTCATTCTTTTTTATGGCTGAGTAATAGTCCATTATATGTATATATGTATATAACACACACATTATGTATATATACACACACATCTGTATTCATTCATCTGTTGATGATCACTTAGGTTGCTTTCATCCTGAGAGGATTTTAAAAATAGCAAATACAACCCAATTATCTTGATTTCAGATCCTTCTTTTCCCCTCTTTTTTTCCACCAATACTATTGAGGACCTACTTTAAATAAGCCAGCCATAGGGCACACAGAGAGTTAAATACAACATGCCTTTTAAAAGTCTATTTGGAAAGTGTACAACCAGACAGAGAAATGGAGTTCAGTATAATAATTATTATAGTGAAGGTAGGTACATGTGTGTTGTGGGAGGAAAGAGAGAAAAGTGCAGAATCGGCTTGAGAAAGTTGAATCAGGCATGGTAGAGAATGCATTTCTGCTAAACAGATCTAATTTTGGTATGTTCAGGGAATGTGCCTGTAATTCTTCATAAAATCAGAGCAATTCTGTCTGTGTATACATGGATCATGACTGTTGTATTGGTCAAGTTTCAGTTGCAGAAACCAGAAACTCTCTGAGTTTGCTTAAATAGAAAAAGGTGTAACACAGGGAACTGGGTGCTTTCCATTTTATTAGACGAGCTAGAATACAGGCTCTGGGCCAAGCTTCCAGGAATAAATCTCTGACAAACACCATAGAACTGGCTTGTCAAGGGGGTTGCATTCTGCACCGTGACCGGCATGGGGGAGACTTCTCCTTCAGCTTGGGAATCAGCCCAACTGCTGTTGCCAGCACACAGAGCCTCAGCAGCAGTCCAGGGATCAGGAAGTCACCACCACAGTTATTGGCTCTAAAAATCACAACCCCGTCGTCCATGCCAACAAAGTGGATTCACTCTCTTAACAGCCATGAAATGGACCAATTAATCAGTACAACTTCTCTTACTGCTGTAGTAGAAATCCAGCTACCTCTGCCACAGAATTGCCAGCAAAAATACTTGAAACAGCAGATGAGTGGTCTCTATCACATTCTGCTACCCACGTCTAAGTCACATCAGGGTGTAAATCATATTTGGAAATTTAGCTTCAGGAGAATCTGAGAAACGTTATTTTAATTTCCTATTTTTGCCTTATTGAAGGGTACATCTTAAATGGTTGACAGGTTTTTGAATCAGTTACTCTGCAATACCTACCCCTCACAGTATCTATGTTAGATGATAGAAAGATGAATGTGCAGATGCACAGAATTATTCTTTCTGTGACTACTGATACCTTCAGTGTAATCGCTTTCACTTATAATGTACTGTTTTTGATGATGTCTCTTTCTCAATACTGGTGTAGACTCTTATCTTGGATTTGTATCCAGACCTTGTGTTTTTTCATTGAGTAGTTCCCATTATGATGAATATTTTGAAATATTTTGAAATTATGATGAATCTGTTGAATTTGAATACTGGAAATAATACTATACTATTTAGATTGAAAACATTCATACAAAAAATATACTTTCAGGAACTTCTCTGGTGATCCACTGGTTGAGAATCTGCCTAGCAATGCAGGGAACATGGGTTCAATCCCTGGTCAGGGAACTAAGATCCTGCATGACACAACAAAGACTGGACACAGCCAAATAAATATTTAGAAAATTATATACAATATACCTTTAGCCAAAACATTGTCATGGTGAGAAAAATACAACCTGCAGTGCCTCATTCATTAACTTAAGATATTTATCAAACATTTAATACATGCAGTGGCTGTGCCATGTTTTTTTTTTTTTTTAATTTTATTTTATTTTTAAACTTTACATAATTTTATTACATTTAGAACTTTCACTTGTGCTTTGCTTTATAGCTCTTTCATAATGTGCTTTCCTGGGTGCTGTCTTATTTTGTGTGAATAACCAGCTTATTTGTCAAAAATAAACTGAGACCTGGAGATTTATTGTTAAGAATGCCAACCAAAATGAATAGCTCCATTGGATCTTTTTATTTTATGAAGTTAATTTTATATGACCAATACCATTTGTAATCCAAAACTGAACCCTTCTTGTCTTTACTTGTGACTTTTGACATATATTATTTCTGAGTTGTGTTAGAAATTAGAAAATTCTGACTTAAGATCTTATTACTTTCTTGTGAATTATATGAAAAATATCGTATTCTGTCATTAGTGGTTCAGTTCAGTTCAGTCGCTCAGTCATGTCCAACTCTTTGCAACCCCATGGACTGTAGCACGCCAGGCCTCCCTGTCCATCACCAACTCCCAGAGTTTACTCAGACTTATGTCCATTGAGTCTGTGATGCCATCCAACCATCTCATCCTCTGTCGTCCCCTTCTCCTCCCACCTTTAGTCTTTCCCAGCATCAGGGTCTTTTCAAATGAGTCAGTTCTTCGCATCAGGTGGCCAAAGTATTGGAGTTTCAGCTTCAGCATCAGTCCTTCCAATGAATATTCAGGACTGATTTCCTTTAGGGTGGACTGGTTGGATCTCCTTGCAGTCCAAGGGACTCTCAAGAGTCTTCTCCAATGCCACAGTTCAAAAGCATCAATTCTTCAACGCTCTTATCTTTAAATGTGGAACAGTTTCCTTGGAAAGATTTATATAAAGGATACCTTACATTTTATTTTCCTCAAAATGCATTGAACAACATATTTCATTCAACAACAAATCTACTTTTTAAAGCACACATAAAACATGTTATCATTTTAGAGTTACACTCACATTTAATTATAACAAAGCTGCTGTTGTTGCATATCTAATTTTAATTGTTATATGTGATAAAGATTTTATATTTTGTTGAATCCATCTATATTTTTTCACTACTGTTACTTGTTCTATATTATTATTTACCTGTTCTACAAAAGGGACAAAATAATAATGTTTATTCTATATTTTGATAAATTCTAACTTTTCCTAAGCAAATATTTAAAAAATGAATTTATCTGCATACTATTTCTGATTTTCTTACTGGTAATATATCCTATTTCTGATTTTTTTTTACTTTTAATATATATATATATATTTAAAACTGAGGAGATTGTTATAAATCTAGCTAAGCAATTTGTAAGCCTGTTTTTTCTTGCTATAAAGCACCAAAAAAAAAGGAAGGAAGAAAAATCTCTATGTTTATGTTTCAAGTCACTCATCTATTCATCTTATTTATCCTTTGATCACATTTTTTCTTGTTTACTTTTGTGGTGCTTTGGATGATCCTAGGTATCATAAAGAACAGATGAATATAAAATAGACTATAGAAATCTATCATCTAAATGGAAACCAGTGAAAGCAAAACAAAGAAACCAAGATCTATTGTCAGTAATACTGCATTGCATATTTGAAAGTTGTTAAGAGAGTAGATCCTAAAAGAAAAAGAAAGCCAGGTGTTTTATGCAACTGGTATACATTATATAAGGGAAAATACATACCTGGCCCCTTTACAAACTTTACACGAAGTTAAGTAAAATAAGATTAGCGGAGGTGATTAAATGAAGATCCATACAATACAGATAATGACCAGGGCCCAACTAGTGTCCTGAACAAGTCCTTTCTTAACATGCAACCATTAGCCAGCTAGAAAGTAGTGATATGATGGGAAAGTGAACTTTTTTCTGTCCTGTTCTCACTTATGAATTGCAATTTCAATCCTGGTCAGTGAGGGTAGCTTTTTGGTTGTTTATGTAGTGACCTTCTTAAGAGCTTGCTCAAGGTTCCTGTAGTTCTACATGTCTGGGGTCACACAGCCTAATCCTAGAGTTTTTGATGGGCTCAGTTCCCAGTGAAGAAGGGTTTAAGCACCATAGTGCCTGAGCTCAGCATTCTATTAATAACAAACACTTGTTTAATGTCTCCTACGTGCCTGCCACTGTGCTAAACACTAATACATAGATACCACTGATGCCTCACAACAAACCTATGACGGTACCATCATCTGCATTTTATAGTTCTGGAAACTGAAGCCAGAGAGGGTAAGTGACTTTGCCGCAGTCAAACAGCTGCTGAGTCCCGGAGTCAGGAGTTGAATCCAGGCAGGCTGGGTTCAAAGTCTAAACTCTGACGGATTCACCAAATGCCTCTTGTGGACTATGTGGCTTCCACATTTGGCAACTTCTTTGGTTCTTGCTCTTAACTTTTGCCCTTATTATAGCTGTGTTCTAGTAGTCATTACTACATGTATTAGTAATAATTTCTGTTTTGTTATTCAAAATAAGAAATTTCCTTATGAAAGAAGCTTGGTAACTTAAATACATAGATCACCTGGTCCTCATGAAAATCATATAAGGATCCATTCTACTCAGATGAGAAACTGTGACCTAGGTTGTGCTGTATGCAAGGTTTTGCAAACAAGAACCTATAAAGATAAGACTTGAACCCAGGTCTTCTGACAGCATATACAGGACTTACTGACCACACTGTGTCTCCTGCCTTTAGGGTAGCTTTCAGGTTTTCTTCCTGAAGACCTGCCTTTACCCATGGCTGCTGCTGCTGCTGCTGCTAAGTTGCTTCAGTCATGTCCGACTCTGTGCGACCCCAGAGACAGCAGCCCACCAGGCTTCCCCGTCCCTGGGATTCTCCAGGCAAGAACACTGGAGTGGGTCGCCATTTCCTTCTCCAATGCATGAAAGTGAAAAGTGAAAGTGAAGTCGCTCAGTTGTTCTCGACTCTTAGCGACCCCATGGACTGCAGCCTACCAGGCTCCTCTGTCCATGGATTTTCCAGGCCAGAGTACTGGAGTGGGGTGCCATCGCCTTCTCCGTTACCCATGGCAGTCCTCCCCAAAATCATTAACTCAGAATTCATTGCAACATAGTGCAAGAGATGTGTCTGGACAGCAGCAAGGGGTCATTTTGTTTCACCTATTATTCCTCCTTGCCATCTTGGCCACCCTATCCCCTTCCTGCTTATTCTCGGCTTGTTCTGGCCTTCCCATGGTTTGTAAGAAACTTGATTGATTAGTTATAATTAGTATTATTGTTACTTAGAAAAGGCCCCCAACCTTTTGTTGCAAAGCTTATTCCTGTTGATCCCAGGAACAAGAAGTCTATAACAGCATTCAGAGCTTGCCAGGTTGTTACTGGGTTTTACGATCCATTATTCTTTTCCTGATGAGGACTTTCTACATCAAAAGTTTATTTCTAATAAATCAGATTCACTTTTTTTTTCACTTCCTTAGAGATCCAATTTTTAACAATTAACATTTATTTCAGAGCAAAATATAACAATGTTGAACATTATCAGGTTTAAAAACCTGACAACTTCTGCAACATGATAGTTAACTTACAGCTGCTGAAGTTTCTTGTGTTACAGGAAAATCACTCAACAACTTATGCTGAATGAAGAATATAAGAGAGGGTAGATGGTCATCAAATATTGCATATACCCAAGAAACCATGCAAAGAATGAGCACAAAGGTATGGCTAGTCATTGTCCACACACAGAAAAAGCATGAGATCTTAAGTACATAAAAAACCATGACCTTTGGTGGTCAACTTTATGAGTAAACTCTTTTCACACAGATTCAGTCCAGTTTAGCAACTCTGCTGTATTTTGCTCAGACCACATGTGACAAGTTGTGAAAATTTTTCAGTAGCTCAGAAAGAACCACGGACACTCAGGGAGGCCTGAGAAAATAGAAATCTAAACAATGAATAAAAATAATTGGTAAAGTTTGCAGAGATATGAGTTGTTAACTAAAAATACACATCTGATGGTGTTCCATTGGCACTTCTTTCTTTGTGTTGCTTCAGAGCATCTGTTATAATAACTAAAATTAAGAGATTATAACATTTGCTTCCAAGGTGTACTTTGGGACTGATGATAAAACACCATGCCTTTCACTGGTGTATCATTGTATCATATTCAATTAAAGTACACTGTGAAAATATACCTTCAGTAAAATGTTCATGACCACTGGGTATAGAAGGCAGGGTAAGATAGAAACACAGCCAGATGTCAACTTCATCCCAGCTATTTAAATTCTTCACATATGCACTCATATCTTACATAAATAGAGTCAGCTTTTCTTTTTTTCTATATCATAAACTTTTATTCTTTTGTATAACATGTGAATTCTTTCTATCAGTTGCAGATCCAGTCTTTTGACTGATAATCTTTTTGTCCTCAAGTTTGTTTTCTACTTATTGATAAAACTTGTCTTCCATCTTCAGTTCTTATCAAAATCATTTCTATTATCTTCTGTTTTCCAATATTTTTTTCCTATTTTCTTTAGTCCTTCTCTCTGTCAATCAGTATCTGACTTAAAATTCAACAAATAAAAATCACTAGCTTCCTACTCAGGGTTAGTAGATTGTCTCACAGATCACCTTAGTCACAAAGAAAATCAGCAACCAAAAAAAAAAGTGAGTTTTTTGTGAGTTTGTGATATTCTAAATACTTTTAATTTTCTAGAAATTAATTCAACAGATACTTTGTTTACATCTGATTCTCTCAGACAAACTCGTTTATAAAAAATTTCCCTGAAAAAGTGAAAGAAAGTGTTGGTCACTCAGTTGTGTCTGACTCTTTGTGACCGCATGGACTGTAGCCCGCCGGGCTCCTCTGTCCATGGAATTCTCCAGGCAAGAATACTGGAGCAGGTTGCCATTTCCTTCTCCAGAGACTCTTCCAACTCAGGGGTTGAACCTGGACCTCCTGCTTTGCAGGTGGATACTTTACAACAAATTTCTCTTCCCTAAATAGCCTGTAAGGAGATTGTCCTTTTTTTTTTGGTTGCTGATTTTCTTTGTGGCTACGATGATCCATGAGACAGTCTACTAACCCTGAGTAGGAAGCTAGTGATTTTTATTACTCAGCATAGTTCATAATTTTTCAATGACTTCAGTGTACTTCATTTGAAATTTGAAAACTAGTTCCAGTTTACCTCATGAAAGCTGACCATCCCATAACTGTTGTGAAATAAGCTTCAGACTGAGTTTACCAATTGCAGTTTTATTATAGATTGAGTCTCTGTATGATTTCATGCCTTCAAACAGTCAGTTGCTAAGATACTTTGTCAAACAATTCAGCAGTTCAATAGGGGAAAATAGTGTGGCTTTTGCCAAGTCATTCCAGTTAAAACAGGTGAACTGTAATAAAAATAACTAAGATTATGGGTCAGTGAACTCTTAACCTCTAAAATAATGTGGAAAATTGTGATCTGTGCATATATGCATTTTCTGGACAGGGGATTTATTACCATACTTAGGTTTCTATTACCTTGCACTATACCAGGCATATTGATGAAACTGAATAAATTTTATGTGAATGAATTGCAAATGAAATAAGAATTCTACAAATGGTCCCCTCATTAGTAAAAAAAAAAAAAAAAAAGTTTAAGAATAATCAGAGCCACATTTTTTTTTTCCTTTGAATGTTCCCTCTCCACAGATCTCTTTAGTTTCTCCTTCTTGGTGTTCCTAGAAGATGGATGTTAAACGTTCTGAGTTTATCTTTAATATTTCTTGACTCTTCTTTCATACTTTCCAATTTTTGTTCCTTTATGATATGTTATAGAAAATTTATCAATTCAGTCTTCTGTCTTATGGGTTCAACTTGTGTCTTTTCTACTATTAATTTTATTTAAGCCTTGGATTTTAACTTCAACACCATTTTCCTGTGATATTTATTATTTTTCTTACTAGCTTGACTTTACTTCTTAGACTTGATGGCTTCTTTTTGCTTACCCATCTCCAAGAGATTCCAGTGGTTTCTGGTCCACTGAGGTTCCTTTTCTTAATTTTAAATGTAGTTATGAATTGAAGAGGAAAAGATGATTTTCTATAATTTTCATAAACCTGAGATGATCAAAGCTGAGGGAGATGAGACATAGTGTGTGTCCATCATCTATAAGCAGAAGTTCTCGCGTTTTTCTTAAGTCTGTTCAAGGTTGAAGGCCACTCATTTAAAAGCATGGGGTTTCTCCTGATGTTGACAAAATTATATAGAAATGTTGTAAGGTAAAAAATAAAGGAAAAAATCCAATGAATTAAAAACTAAGTTATCCACAATTCTACTATTAAAAATTGTTAATATGAGAAAGAGACACATGTACCCCAATGTTCACTGCAGCACTGTTTACAATAGCTAGGGCATTGAAGCAACCCAGATGTCCATTGGCCAACAAATGGATAAGGAAGTTGTGGTACATATACACAATGGAATATTACTCAGCTGTAAAAAGTCAGTTCTAATGAGATGGATGAAACTGGAGCCTATTATACAGATTGAAGTAAGTCAGAAAGAGAAACACCAATACAGTGTATTAATGCATATATGTGGAATTTAGAAAGATGGTAACAATGACCCTATTTGCAAAGCAGCAAGAGAGACATGGATGTAAAGAACAGACTTTTGGACTCTGGGAGAAAAAGAGGTGGGATGATTTGAGAGACTAGCACCGAAACATGTATATTACCATATGCAAAATAAATGACCAGTGCAAGTTCAATGCATGAAGCAGGACACTCAAAGCCAGTGTTCTGGGGCAACCCAGAGGGATGGGGTGGGGAAGGAGGCAAGAGGGGGGTTCAGGATGTGGGGACACATGTACACGGATGGCTGAGTCATGTAGATGTATGGCAAAAACCACCACAATATTGTAAAGTATTTAGCCTCTAATTAAAATTAATTAATTAAAAAATTGCTACTAATACTGTTTGTATGCACACTTTTTCATTTATGAAGAGTTTCCTGTCTCTTGCTTATTCAGCTGTGGGGATGAAGGGGTGGAGGAGTGGCAGATATATAGAAACTGGCTAACACACTTTAGGGTTAAATTAATAGGGGCATTTGTCATTTGACTTGAAAGGAGACAGTGATCTCTTTAGCAATGAAATTTATGCTCTTAGAGTTGAGGGTGGGGCGAGAAGGATACATAGCACTGGAATGTGCTCTCAGAAGGAAGCTGACTTTCTCAAGTAGGTTTTTAGGTAGAGGTTTAGAATGCTATTTGAATCAGTTTTGTAACTAGTCTAATCATAATTGTCTTACCTGCATGTCTTAGTCAGCTTGGGCTACAGTAACAAAATACCATAGACAGGGTGGCTGAAACCACGAATGTTGATTTCTCACAAATCTGGGTGCTGGGACGTCGAGGATCAAGGTGCTAGAAGGGTCAGTTCCTGGTGTGAATCCTCTTCCTGGCTTGCAGATGGCCACTGTCTCTCTGTGTGCTCGCTTGGCCTCTTTGTCATAGCGCTGAGGATGAGAGAGCTCTAGGGTCTCTCCTTATATGGGCCCCAGGCCCATCATGAAGGCACCACTGTCATGACTGCACCCACCTAGTTACCTCCCGAAGGGATTAGGACTTCCAACATATGAATTTTTCTGGGGAAATGGTGGTGGAATGCAAACATTAATTCCTTAACACTGAGCTATTGTTACATTATTGTTTCTCAGTTAACTTCAGAATCATGGTTCAAATAAATTCAATAGGTATCTTGCTTTGGTAAAGAATCTGCCTGCCATGCAGAAGACACAGGAGACCCGGGTTCGATACCTGGGTGGGGAAGATCCCCTGGAGAAGGGCATGGCAACCCACTCCAGTGTTCTTGCCTGGAGAATCCCATGGACAGAGGAGCCTGGCAGGCTACAGTCCATGGGGTTACAAAGAGTCGGACACGACTGAAGCGACTGAGCATTCACGTGTTGCTTTTTAGTTTAAGGAGACTAAAGAGTTTCAGCTATCTTTACCAACTGAGTTGGCTTCAGAGCTGTCCAAAGTAGAAGCAGAAAAATCCAGCTCCTGGGCCCCAGGGCGCGTTTCTAGAACTTTGGCCATTATGACAATGATTCAGTTCAGTGAATCAGCTCCTTTCTGTGATTTTAATTAATGACAGCCAGCCCTGGGAGAAAGGTGGCAGCGTTGTACAGAGCAATGAGTCTCTCATCTGGGTGCTTCACTGTACAGGGAGGAAAACAAACGTAAATATTTCTCATCGGTAGCAAAATCATGCCTTTGTCTTTATCAAGTGCTAAATTATTCACATAAAGTTGAAAATGAGTTACACATAACATTCTGTGGGCTTTCTGCCTTCTGTTCTTCCTGTTTAGAGAAGGAAGATGAGTTTGGAAATCTAAGTTCTCTGTTGTCAAGTGAAATGAGAGAGGAAATTAAGAGCAAAGACTGTTTCCTACAAACTCAGCTACACGGTGTCAGAGGGTATCCAACTTTTGTTTGAGGATGCGGGGAGGGGCCCTCGGTCATGAGGAGTTTCACGGCCGTTTTTAAGAATCTTACCTTCTCAGAAAGAGGAAAGTAATCCTGCCCCTTTTCTGAGACTCTATCTGAAAACACCAGACAGTAAACATAAAGCTTTGGATAATAGAAGCTACTTTTAGGAATAAATATGTGCATAGATTTATCTATCCAGGCTAAGTATAATGAAATACTTTTTTTTTTTTTTCTGTTAGAGTCTGCAGTGTTTTCATTGTACTTTTGCTTTTCTTTAAAAACGCATTTTAAATTAGGAGACCTGCTTCTAAACTGTTTCATTTCTACTTTGTCTACTCAATGATTCTATGGGATCTAGAGAAACTTTTTGATACTGTTCAAAAAATAATCCTCTCTAGACTGTAATCTCCATTCTTTCCATTGTTTGGAAGTAGGTATAGTATTCGTTTATTGATTGATTGACTAGTTTGAAAAGTATGTTGAGCACATACTCACATGTCAGAAATTGTACCAGTCTAGGGCAGAGAAATGAGCAAGAGAGATAGTCCCTTCTTTTAATGAGTTTTAAGTTCAGTTATAATTATATCAATTCTATTAATTTATATTTTTTAGGTACATATAGCTTTAATCTGGAGAAGGCGACGGCACCCCACTCCAGTACTCTTGCCTGGAAAATCCCATGGACAGAGGAGCCTCATGGGCTGCAGTCCATGGGGTCGCGAAGAGTCGGACATGACTGAGCAACTTCATTTTCACTTTTCACTTTCATGCATTGGAGAAGGAAATGGCAACCCACGCCAGTGTTCTTGCCTGGAGAATCCCAGGGATGGGGGAGCCTGGTGGGCTGCCGTCTATGGGGTCACACAGAGTCGGACACAACTGAAGCGACTTAGCAGCAGCAGCAGCAGCTTTAATCTCTTTAGTATTTTGAAACAAGACTATTTTGTTTCAAAAGTACTTAAAACTTTCAAGATGCAAGACATGTAGATGAAATTAGTTGCAATGGCTGCATTAGGATTTGAGCAATAATGCCCATAAAGGTGATCAGTTGTGGTTGGAAAGTGTTGCATTCAGAGGGAGGGTGATGAGGATAAAGAACACCACCTAAGAATCAGAATATTATTTGCATTTATCTTTGGAATGCATATGGTACTTTTTTTAAAGGTAGCAGCTTATTCTCATTAGAGACATATGCCTTGAGTCAGCGATTATTACTATATTTTTCATTTATTATTTTGATTATGTTGCATGTGTATATTCTGGAAATCCACGGTACCAGGGAAATCTACCTAAAACTTTGAATATGAAAAAATAATTTTTCTGGAAGGAGTAAGATGGTGGAACTCTTGTTACTTTCTCATCATGTAAGTGAATTATAGGGCTGTTCGTTCAGTCTACCAACCTTGGTGCTATGCCCTTGGTCCTCACTTCTTTGCTCATAGCTAACAAGGCAGGTCTAGAGTACAAGGTGACTGCAGTCTTCCCTTCCCAAATTCAGAGACTGGCCAGTGACCTATTTTGAGGTCTGGTGTAAAAAAAAATGTATAGGCCAATCTGACTTTGTCTTGTTTAGACCAAATTAGGAAATGCAGAGAGAAGTGGAAGTCATATCAAAGGACATATAGAGGGAATT
>NW_011494903.1:2467933-2478660 GCF_000754665.1 Bison bison bison
AGACTATCTGGGTGAGGTCTTAAGTCAAGGTCAAGCTGGAGTTACGAATAGACTATTAAAGGAAAAACAATAAAATGTGTGAAGGTGGGGAAAAAAATCAAGAAATCAGTGATGGGATAGAAAAGGGCAAACAAAAATATTAGTGACATGTTACTTCAGGGTAGCCACAAAATCTGGAAACAGATAATATTGTTTTATCATGCATTAAGATGTAATACCAATAAACCATTCATTGTATTTTTACTGCTTCTGTAGACCTGGTGTCCGGGCTGCAGGTGGAGATTCTGCAGCCTGGCTCTACTGTGGATCCCACTCTAGTTGTTAGACTTCTCTTGAATTTCTGTGTAGTTGTATTTGTACTGCACCTTGTCACTATCACCATCATTACTCTATTACTTGGATAACTAAAGTGAGTCTCCTCTCCCGGGCAACCAGAACATGCTACGTGAACCTCTTTGCGGGTAAAGCCCATTTCCTAACAAAACTGATATACTTTCTTTGGGTTTTCTTTGTTCTTTCTTTTCTAGTCATCTGTAAAATATGTTGGCTTCTGGAATTTTCAAAACTTGCATTATCTTAATGCTGTACTTTGATTAGTGCTTTTATCCCCATGTAAATATTTCTATCACATTATAAACTGCAGTGTTTGATTTAAACCATTGATTTGTATGTGCAGCACAGAAAACAAACTATTCAGTTTACTTCTATCTAATAATAACTCTAATATCACCCTTGCCAAAACCTCCATTAAAGACATATGCCTTGACTCATTGATTCCAATGATAGGGAAAAGCACTGTTTCCCAGCAGCTGGAGATTTGATGTTGCTTTGGAAGGGAAAAAAAGGAAAAAAAGGACACCAAAATATTTATATAGCTTGAAAACTCTAGAAAGCCCTCATTAATAAGTTGGATTCAAGGATTGCTAGTAGAATAGGATCAGGAGTTCTTAAAAGGGTGAAAGCTGGCTGAATTTCATGTGGTGCTCCTAGTTATCAGGAAACCCCAGTGGGCCTGGCATCAAGGCGATGCCTGTGGTGGAGCCAAGCTGACCTCAGGAATCTGGTCTCCTACTTGATATGGAAGTGGGCTGTAGGGGTGATCAGCCTGCCAGTGAGTTGGTCTGTTGGGGAGTGGGGAATGAAGCACAAGCATGGTGCCTTGTATGCATTCCTGCCCTGCGACCTTTGAGAGCAATACTTCCGGTCAGCACTAAGGACATTGGGCAAACAAGAGGAAGAACACAGAGGGAGAGTTACAGTCAGAGACACTGCCTAGCCCAAACCTGCATTTCCCAACTCCATTTTGGGGGAGGGGTCACAAAAGCAATTATTTTAAAAAAGCAATAATTTTTAAAAAAGGTACTAACCCTATACCTTTGTTTTCATTCTCTTCTGAATTACTTTAGCTCATTTGAAGGGAGACTGGAGATCCTGTCCATCACCAAAATTAAGCACCAAAACTAAGTTTTTAGGTTTTGCTTTGTCTTAAGGTTTTGCTTTTTTTTTTTTTTTAAACTTTACATAATTGTATTAGTTTTGCCAAATATCAAAATGAATCCACCACAGGTATACATGTGTTCCCCATCCTGAACCCTCTTCCCTCCTCCCTCCCCATACCATCCCTCTGGGTCGTCCCAGTGCACTAGCCCCAAGCATCCAGTATCGTGCATCGAACCTGGACTGGCAACTCGTTTCTTACATGGTATTTTACATGTTTCAATGTCATTCTCCCAAATCTTCCCACCCTCTCCCTCTCCCACAGAGTCCATAAGACTGTTCTATAGGTTTTGCTTTGTCTTAAGGTTTTGCTTTGTTTTTACCAGTATGAGAAGGGACTCCTGTTGTACTGATGTCTAGAGTGCCAGATACTGTCTGCTCTGTTATGTATTTAAAAAAAAATATTTTTGACTAACAGTATGGAGAGTTGTCAGTAAAACTTTTGTCAAAGGATGAACTGAAAAAGCACGCAGAGTAAAGATGGTGGGATGAGGCAATCCCATAGTCAAAGTTGGAGGAAGTGACATGCTAGGTTTTAGGGTCATGAGGAATAAGGAAGAGATCTATTTGGGTTTGTAAAGCTATGAGTTGAGTCAGAAAGAGAGGAAGTGTGGGAGCTGTGTGGGAGCAATATCTCTAGGCAAAAAGTAGACCTTGAATAGCCAGGTGCTGACTTCAGCACTGGCTGCTGACTAAAAGAGGGCAAGTGGTGTCATGTTGTGTACCAGTGGGTGCCAGAACAGCTCTGAGGACTCATCCCAAAAGAAGTGTAAGCTACATATTTTTTTTTTTTTTTGGTTGAGGATGGCAGGACATCTGTACACCTGTGGCTGATTCATGTCAATGTATGGTGAAAACCACTGCAATATTGTAAAGGAATTAGCATCCGATTAAAATAAATAGCTAAATTATTTTTAAAGTCACACACTTCTTTCACCAGCATACACTCATTATTTTAGGGAAAGATATATAAATTATTGAATTTAGTTAAGCATTAAATTAGCTCAGGCATTTTGTCTCTTTTTCTGCCAGCCAGTGTATGCAGCTCAGGAGAAAGGCATTCAGTTCAGTTCAGTTCAGTTGCTCAATCGTGTCCAGCTCTTCGAGACCCCATGAATCACAGCACGCCAGACCTCCCTGTCCATCACCAATTCCCAGAGTTCACTCAGACTCACGTCCATCGAGTCAGTGATGCCATCCAGCCATCTCATCCTCTGTCGTCCTCTTCTCCTCCTGCCCCCAGTTCCTCCCAGCATCAGAGTCTTTTCCAATGAGTCAACTCTTCGCATGAGGTGGCCAAAGTATTGGAGTTTCAGCTTTAGCATCATTCCTTCCAAAGAAACCCCAGGGCTGATCTCCTTCAGAATGGACTGGTTGGATCTCCTTGCAGTCCAAGGGACTCTCAAGAGTCTTCTCCAACACCACATCAATTCTTCGGCACTCAGCCTTCTTCACAGTCCAACTCTCACATCCATACATGACCACTGGAAAAACCATAGCCTTGACTAGATAGACCTTTGTTGGCAAAGTAATGTCTCTGCTTTTTAATATGCTATCTAGGTTGGTCATAACTTTTCTTCTGCGGAGTAAGCGTCTTTTAATTTCATGGCTGCAGTCACCATCTGCAGTGATTTTGGAGCCCAAAAAAATAAAGTCTGACACTGTTTCCACTGTTTCCCCATCTATTTCCCATGAAGTGATGGGACTGGATACCATGATCGTCGTTTTCTGAATGTTGAGTTTTAAGCCAACTTTTTCACTCTCCTCTTTCACCTTCATCAAGAGGCTTTTTAGTTCCTCTTCACTTTCTGCCATAAGGGTAGTGTCATCTGCATATCTGAGGTTATTGACATTTCTCCCGGCAATCTTGATTCCAGCCTGTGCTTCTTCCAGTCCAGCATTTCTCATGATGTACTCTGCATATAAGTTAAATAAACTGGGTGACAATATACAGCCTTGATGTACTCCTTTTCCTATTTGGAGTTGTTCCATGTCCAGTTCTAACTGTTGTTTCCTGACCTGCATACAGATTTCTCAAGAGGCAGGTCAGGTGGTCTGGTATTCCCATCTCTTTCAGTATTTTCCACAGTTTTTTGTGATCCACACAGTCAAAGGCTTTGGCATAGTCAATAAAGCAGAAATAGATGTTTTTCTGGAACTCCCTTGCTTTTTCCATGATCCAGCTGATGTTTACAATTTGGTCTCTGGTTCCTCTGCCTTTTCTAAAACCAGCTTGAACATCAGGAAGTTCATGGTTCACGTATTGCTGAAGCCTGGCTTGGAGAATTTTGAGCATTACTTTACTAGCATGTGAGATGAGTGCAATTGTGCGGTAGTTTGAGCATTCTTTGGCATTGCCTTTCTTTGGGATTGGAAGAAAACTGACCTTTTCCAGTCCTGTGGCCACTGCTGAGTTTTCCAAATTTGCTGGCATATTGAGTGCAGCACTTTCACAGCATCATCTTCCAGGATTTGAAATAGCTCCACTGGAATTCCATCACCTCCACTACCTTTGTTCGTAGTGATGCTTTCTAAAGCCCACTTGACTTCACATTCCAGGATGTCTCGCTCTAGGTCAGTGATCACACCATCGTGATTATCTGGGTCGTGAAGATCTTTTTTGTACAGTTCTTCTGTGTATTCTTGCCACCTCTTCTTAATATCTTCTGCTTCTGTTAGGTCCATACCATTTCTGTCCTTTATCGAGCCCATCTTTGCATGAAATGTTCCCTTGGTATCTCTAATTCCTTTTGTGTCTAAGGGCATTATGTAAAGAAAAATTAAGAAATTAAATTTTCTATGTACCATCTAAACTGTGGCATGACTTAACTTTTGCAACTTCCCTACATGCAAAGAAAGACTTTGCTACGTGTAAGAATAAAATATTTTAGAAAATATGCTTTAGTTTGGGGAGATGTATTTACATGAGGATGTGCAAAAAAGCTCCATAAACTAGGTCCCTGTGCTACAGGTACTTTTCCTTACTTTTCTCTCCACCTCACTGGTATATGCTAGAATTTTGATGTTTATTGTTAGATTTTGCTTCTTCGATGAGGATATCAGGGAGCCTAAGTCATTTTTGGACTTATTATCCTTATTATTTTGGAGTTTTATCCATGTCCTCTTGTTTTCCATCTTGCCTGGTCCTTGCCAGAAATCCCTGGTTGCCTGGTGTAAGAAAACATCATAATTATCTCATTAATATTTGGTCCTGGCCCTCCTGCTGACCAGATTATTATTGTTGAGAATTCAAAGGGAGAGAACAGAAATGTACTAAAAAGGAATAAATTGGTCCTCAAATTATAGTTCTAGGAAGCTGTACGGGGACAACAGCTTGCTGCTAGTGAAATAAGAGACCATGTAAAATTTAGATTTATATGAATTTAACTACACTCTAGTCTTTTGGAAGGCAGAGACCATGCTCTAAGCACTGCCTTCAGCACCTTATCTGTAGCAGGCTGTCACATTTGTTGACTATATAAAGGTTAAGCAAATTTCAAAATATATTGCTCCCCCTCCCCATTTTCTGTCCTCCCTGAATTCACTTACTGCTTCCCAGAATGTTTCCTAAGTGAAAAGTGATGTGTAATGGATATGCCCAAATGAACTGTTGTAACTCCGGAGATAAATTCCTACTTTGCTGTCTACCATCCAGAGGATGATGATAATGGTTTTTAAGCTCTATTGGTCATGGTGTAATCGATACACTTGCTGACTGCTTACGTATGGTATTTGACACTCATGATTATTCTCATAATTATGACACTCATAATTTTTCCCTACCCACCATTCTTTTCCTGGGCTTTATGTGGGACTGTAATGGATAAAACTGATTCCAGTGGTAAAACTACCTCTGACCAAGGTAATAAGAACCCAGAGAAATAATATTTGCAACTTCCAAATTAAAGCTAGTATTTCTGGTCACTATGACTTCAAGATGTAGTCTAAAGCAGCTGTGACTCTTACAATACCTCTCTGAGTTACAAGCCAGCTCAGAAAAGAGATTCTTTTCCACTGGCTATAATATCATTAGACTGATGATGTGTATCTATATTCCTATTGATGATGAATTCTCTAAATTAGTACAATGAATATCAATAGAGCATGATTTTTCTGTCCTAGCTCACATAGACTAAATTTTTTGATGTATTCTGTCTAATGAACCTGGAAGCTTTCATGAATGGAGGCAAATCTGTTATTTCATTGCTTACACTCAAAGATGCAAATTCCAGAAATAGTGAAGAGAACAGTCCATAGAAGTCCTGCAGAGCAACTCTAAATGTTGAACTGTAGTTGGATCAGAATAATATACAGCCATAGTCCTCTGAATTATTCATGGGGAATAGATGGCTGGGTGACTTTAGAACTCTGATTCAGCACTTTTAATCTGGTAAGATAATTGGAACACTCTAGTTTTTCTCTTGTCATATCCACTATTTGTAAAATTATAAGAGCACTTATTTATTTGTAGAAAATGCCATAACATAGCCCAAGTGCCATTTTAAAATCTAATTAAATTGAGACTTGATTATTTTGTTTACCAGCTGGAAGCAAGCACTGTGAGGAGTCATTGTGTGTGTTTGTGTGTATTCTTGATTGTGTGTTCATTCTTGATTGCCGGATCATCTCTGTATGTGGCTACAAAAGGGTGTGGTCACTTGGTAGAGGAGCAGCCCTTGAAGATGAATTTCTCATGAAAGCTTTTTGAACAGTCATTAATTTTCCTGAAGAAAAAGCAGAGAATACCATAAATGAAATGTGTAATTTCTGGTTTTCCATCGACTCTTGAAATGTCAGAGCTAATGGAGTGTAGTTAGGAATGAAAATACAGTGCATTGAATTGGATATGAAATTTGTCAGCAGGCTGCTGCTTTTTGCTGTTAGTTCAGCCATAAAGAATGACATATACTCAGAGTCATTTAGTTTCCTGCAGCAGATTCCTGGTACACAAAATACCCTGGGTTTGATGGAGGGCTTGTTGGAAAATTCTTTAAGCCAATTCCCTCTTCCGTCAACGTGTTGTTTCATCACGGTCTTTTTCAGATCAACTAAGGACTAAGGAAACTATTCTCTGATATAATAATGAGGAAAGAACATTGACTTCCTGGATTCTAAATTGTAAGAATGTTGTTAAGCCAAAGTACATAATTTCTAGAGAACTCAATAAGTACTTTTACTTTTTCATGGTGACGTTGCCTCCCAGTCATTTTAAGGTCCAGTTGCCAAAGCACAGATTTATTTTAAGGTAATCAATGAATA
The DNA here is from genome assembly GCF_000754665.1 of Bison bison bison. Classification (NCBI taxonomy): domain Eukaryota; kingdom Metazoa; phylum Chordata; class Mammalia; order Artiodactyla; family Bovidae; genus Bison; species Bison bison. Next base: position 2,474,690 of record NW_011494903.1, read on the forward strand.
GGAAAGAAATAAATCACTTGTCCTCTTTCATGCCAAACTTTCCTGGCCCTTTTTTTCTCATTCTCTGATTAACCCATTATATATTGCCTTTTTTTTTTTTTTCCTTCTGAATCTTTGGCATTTTCTTTTTTGGCTTTTTTTTCCCACTCTATATTCTCTCCCTAGGCAATCTTAACTACTGTCATCACTTCAGCCATCCTGAATGATTTGAAAACTATAACTAGTCCCAGTGGTTTCTTGTAGTCCAGGCCTCAAGAATGATATCAATGGCAGTGACAATACTCATTGTGTCCCTACTGTGTGCACAGTAACTGGGTTATCAAATGTAAATTCATAATTTCATTTAACGCTTACAACCACCACTGGTGAGGTCAATGCTAATATCACCCCCATTTTACAGAGGAGGAAACTAAAATTTGTTAGATTTTGTTAGATTAACTCTGAAACTGAGGCATTAGTAAACTAAAAATAAAAAAGGCATTTTAAAGATATTCTTAAATGAAGTACATGAATAACAGACTTGGGTGATTCCATTTTCTGGGTCATCATTTGTAAGAGAGACATATTACAGCAGTATTAACACTTTGAAATGAGATTATTGTAATAGGAAAAAGAAAAAGTGGTTCGTTAACTCTCCCTTTCAATTTTGATAAAAAACTAGAGCTATGCAGAATTATGATATTCAACTCACAGGTCAGACTCTCAACTTCAGAGTATCTTATTAACCATCTTTGGTAATGAAAGGAAATGTCTTTACTCCTGATGAATGATCAGAGGGTAGATATCCTATCCTGAATGTTTCATATATGAAACTTTTATAATTCACCTTTCTAAAGGGAAATCTTGCAGTTACTCTTATTGTATCTTTTAAAATTGAGGTATAGTTGACATATAACATTGTATTAGCTTCAGGTGTACAGCATAATGATTTGATACATTGTGTGTGTATCATGAAATGATTATCAGAGTAATGGTTACTATCAGTCAATGACATAATAATTATATAATAATTACAGTTATTTTCTTGTGTTACTGAATCTAAATCTGCTTCTGAGCACTCAACTACTAGCTAATCTAAAAGATTAAGAGAATCATAGACTTTTAGATCAGAAAGACACTTAGAGACTACTTAAAATTTTAATCCTCTCCCTTTACAGATGAAGGAAATAAAGCTGAATTGCCCAAGGTCCCTCAGTTGGAAGTATATTAGGAACTTGTACCAATTCTCACCCCAGAAACATTCTCACCTTGCTACACTGGTCTTGGATTATTCCTTCTTAAACATCAAAAGGAGCAGAACCAGACTCTGACTTCAGATGACTAGAATGGCTTTACTATTAAATGTCTCAAGTTATAAGGTTAAGTAGGAGTTCCCATAAATAATGTGATTAATACTTTTTGTGACCATGTGCTTTGTCTCTTCATAATTGGGATGTGAACATAGCTAAGGAGACCTTGTTCTTATAAATGCTATGGAACAGCTGCACAGTATCATCCTGACTCTTGAAAGTTTACGAAGTAAAGCAAACTGCCGAAATAGCATTAACTTTATTTAGTTTATGAGAATTATTTTTGACTAATTGTATATTTTGATCAAGATTAGTAATATTTCTTAGTTTAGATTTCTGAGCTGAGTCTGCTATTTTACAATCACTTTTATAAATGGTGGTGCTCAGTCCTTTGTGCAGCTCATTACTCATGGGATTATGGAGAGCTGTTTGATATGTCCAGCTTAAATTCAATGTATTCCTTCAGTGTTCTTCAAGGAAGCACCAAGCACCCTGAAGGATGCATTAAAACATGCTTTCAGATGCATGAACGTCATTTCCAGCTCAACAGACTTCATGGAATATCCACAAGATAGGTACTTCAGAGAATTTTGTTGTTGTTTAGCTGCTAAGTTGTGTTAGTGATCCCATGGACTGTAGCTTGCCAGGCTCCTCTGTCCATGGGATTTCCCAGGCAATAATACTGGAATGGGTTGCCATTTCCTTCTCCAGGAGATAGTCTTCATCCAGGGATCCAACCCACGTCTCCCACATCTCTTGGTCTCTTGCATTGGCAGGCAGATTCTTTACCACCGAGCTACCAGGGAAACCCTCAGAAACTTTAGCACAGTTGATTCTACCATGAGGACACGGTGGCCAGGGCTGGCAGTGATCCCATAGTAAGTTTAAGTGAACTTAAAAAGGGCTAGCTCATACCAAATTTAAGCACTGAAGTTTGTAGGGGATGTTGTCATGCACAGTCCTGATCCCCTGTAATGAAGGATTTGTTGGGAGTGCTCTCAGCAGACAGACATCCTTCAGTGTCAACCACTCCAGAGATTCCTTGCCCAAGGTCGTACTGTTTCCAAAATGACCTATGTCTAGTGGAACGTAAAAGTCTGATGATCTTGGTTAAATTCAGGACAACTCAGAAGGTCCATTCTATCTCCAGAGTTCCCCCATGGCATTGACCAAGGGTTGTTTGGGCTGTCATTATAGTCTGACTTCCTGTTTTGTCCATTTTTACTTCCATTCCCTCCTTCCCCAAATATTGATCCCAAGGGCACTCTTAAATAAACATTTCACATGCAAAACTTTGTCTCAGTCTACTTTCCAGGAAACTGAACCTAAAACATAAATATTTGCCTTTTTCCTACTAGCTGAAATGTACTGTCCAATATTGTTTTCCATTTGCAAGTTGGGCAATGCTGTACATAGAAAAATATGTTTGGAAAAGTCAGTGTTTTTTAGGAGGATGGAAAGTAGTGCAGAAGCGGGAAGGATGTTGCCTCTGTATTTTATTAAAGCAGGTATTCCCCCTACTCTAGTGCAGAAAGAGGATGTCTTGGCCAGGCTTCAGTCAGTTACAAGCTCACTTCAGGGGCAAGGGACTCTAAATATGTTTGAATGGAAGTAATTTCTTCAATTTTTTTCCAACTTGTTACTAGGGAAGTAGGTGGCTTCAGGTGATACAAGTGGGAAATTGATCCGTAATCAGGTTCTACCTTGCAGTCCTGCTTGGATGCTTTGATTAGTGGTTCTTGTGACTCAACTGGTAAAGAGTCTGCCTGCCATGCTGGAGACCTGGGTTCAATCCCTGCATTGGGAAGATCCCCTGGAGAAGGGAAAGGCCACCCACTCCAGTATTCTGGCCTAGAGAATTTCATGGACTGTATAGTCCGTGGGGTCACAAAGAGTTGAATTCAACTGAGCGACTTTCACTTTCAAGATAGATACTTCCCACTGGTAACCAGTGGGTTCCCTGGTGGCTCCACACTAAAGAATCTACCTGCAATGCAGGGAACATGGGTTCAATCCCCAGGTTGGGAAGATCCCCTGGAGAAGGAAATCGTTACCCACTCCAGTATTCTTACCTGGAAAATCCCATGGATAGAGGAGCCTGGCTGGTTACAGTCCACAGGGTTGCGTAAAAGAGTCAGACATGACTTACTGACTAAACAACAACTAGTAACGAATAGTTTGTTCTCTATATCTGTGATTCAGCTTCTTTTTTGTTATATTTATTAGTTTTTTAGGTGTTACATGTAATATCATACTTTGCCTTTCTCTGTCTGGCTTACTTCACTTAACCTCAGATCAGATCAGATCAGATCAGTTGCTCAGTCATGTCCGACTCTTTGCGACCCCATGAATCATAGCACGCCAGGCCTCCCTGTCCATCACCAACTCCCGGAGTTCGCTGAGACTCACGTCCATCGAGTCGGTGATGCCATCCAGCCATCTCATCCTCTGTCGTCCTCTTCTCCTCTTGCCCCCAATCCCTCCCAGCATCAGAGTCTTTTCCAATGAGTCAACTCTTCTCATGAGGTGGCCAAAGTACTGGAGTTTCAGCTTTAGCATCATTCCTTCCAAAGAAATCCCAGGGCTGATCTCCTTCAGAGTGGACTGGTTGGATCTCCTTGCAGTCCAAGGGACTCTCAAGAGTCTTCTCCAACACCACAGTTCAAAAGCATCAATTCTTCG
>NW_011494903.1:2478760-2505042 GCF_000754665.1 Bison bison bison
CACATCCATACATGACCACAGGAAAAACCATAGCCTTGACTAGACGAACCTTTGTTGGCAAAGTAATGTCTCTGCTTTTGAATATGCTATCTAGGTTAGTCATAACTTTCCTTCCAAGGAGTAAGCATCTTTTAATTTCATGGCTGCAGTCACCATCTGCAGTGATTTTGGAGCCCAGAAAAATAAAGTATGACACTGTTTCCACTGTTTCCCCATCTATTTCCCATCCATGTTGCCTCAAATGGCAGAATTTCATTCTTCTTCTTTTTTTTTTTTCTTTCATATTTTTTAATTTGGTAAAGGAGTTGTGGGATTTAAACCTTTTCCTAACCCCAAAGCCTTTTCCAGCTGCCATACTTATGGTGCTCTGGTAATTTTTGGCAAACCTGAGGAGTGGACAGCCAAGACACACTGCTGTGACTGGTCTTTTCCTTCTGCAAATGTGGGACTGAGGAAGGTGAATTCCTGCAATTGCTTCCGCTCACAAATCAGGTCAGCAAAATACCTGGAATGAGAACAAACTGTCCTTGCCTTCTCACCTTCTTCTTTTAGAAGGGAAGTCGACTTACGCATTTTCAGAGCTCAGTCTGACTGGGCATACCAGAAGCTGGTAAATCCCCCTGCTTCTCCCAGGTGGGAAATACACTGACAGTTCTTAGATGTTAATATTCTTTCTGAGAATTTGCTTTGGGCCCTGTGATTTTAGCCCCTAGCCGTTCATGTCTTGTTTTACTTTCTAGAGTTTTATCTTAGCACAGACACACCAATAAAACTCTTAAATAACAGAAAACTCAAGGAAATGGCAATACAGATTAAAGGTATTTCCCAGAATCTCACATGCCAGTGGGAAGGAGGCTCCAAGTCCCTTAGTTACGGTATCTAGAAAAAGAATATCCCATGGAAATAATTTCAGCTTCCATACTTATAAGACCCATTTACTGTGACTTCTTTAGCAGTTGTGCTGGAACACTGTGAGGCAATGCATTTTGATTAGTAGCAAAGTTCTGTGAATAGCTTATTAGAATTTTTTCTGCAGATTTTGACATGTCTTTTGTAGGTATATAGACTTACTACATGAATATCTTCAAACATTGGTATGCTGACCCTGACACCTAAATAATGCAGGCTTGCATGATAATTTCCATCTAACCGAATCTCTTAAACCTGGTGATCATATAGCACCGTTTCCCTGGTCAGGGGACTGAAAACAGAGCAACATCTTTTAATTCTCCTCATCTCTCTTTCTCCTTAGGTAACCAAATACTGTGCTTTGTTGCTTTTCCCCTTCAGCGTTTCTCTAATGCTGCATTTCCCAAATTGAGTGCATGGAATGCTAGCATGTTTACAGGCTTTCCAGAGGATCAGACCAGTTTGGAAAATGATGCATTAAGAAAAGTTAACATGTTTCTTTAATGGAAAGGCTCTCTGGACTTTAATATATTTGTGTGCATTTCAAATGTCAAAAGTGTAATGCAAAATATGGCATTTCTAAAGTTTATTTGATAAATAATCCCTCTGGCTCACCAATTATATAAATATTAATGATAACATTGATACTAATGAATATTCAAAGATATTCATTAGTAAATACTAGTGTTCTAGTTTGGGAAATACTGCTTAAATCTACTGTCTTCATTTCCTTGACTCTCTTCATTTCCTTCATTTTTCTATGCAGATCCAACCATCTCACTCAAGAGTCTTGTAATGTAGGGGTCCCCAACCCCCAGAACCAGACTGCATAGCAGGTGGTAAACAACAGGCAAGTGAGCAAATAAACTTTCTATTTATTTTTAAGATTCATCTCAAACATTTGTAACACAAATCCTATCTGAGCCTAACCTGTCCCAATGTGATTTGCCTTCTCTCCCTTTAAGCATACAAGGTGTTATTAATTTTGAGTATTTGATCTTACTAGATACACATTACAAAAGAAGCTCAAAATCAAACATTAGAAAATATAAATCACCCATAATCCTACCAGCTCAGAACGACTGTAGTTAAAACTTGCCATATATCTTTGTAGTAATATATATCAATGTCTTTGTCTATGCCTATCTCTATCTATTTATATCCATATCTATACACAAATACAACAAACTCCCCTCCCCTCACCTCATCTGCAAGCAAACAGAGATTGTACTTTGCTGTTTTGTCAGTTGATGAATATTTTCTATGGAAAAAACAAAATCCTGAAGGAAGATTGGAGTATTGTGCTGTTTAACAAATGCATTTAAGATTTGATAAATATAAATGACTGCAAATGGTTTAAAATGCACTAGAGAGAGTAGCTTTGTAATAATATGTATAGGAAAGACTTAAAAGCTTTAGTTCATAGGAAGCATATATTCAAAAGTATAAAAGTTTTAAGTAACTATCAGAAAGTCAATGGGAAATATCAGTTCAATTCAGTTGCTCAGTCACGTCTGACTCTTTGCGACCCCATGGACTGCAACACACCACGCCTCCCTGTCCATCACACCAGGCCTCCCTGTCCATCACCAACTCCTGGAGCTTGCTCAGACTCATTTCCATCGAGTTGGTGATGCCATTCAACCATCTCATCCTCTGTCATCCCCTCTCCTCCTGCCTTCAGTCTTTCCCAGCATCAAGGTCTTTTCCAATGAATCAGTTCTTCACGTCATGTGGCCAAAGTAGTGGAGTGTCAGCTTCAGCATCAATCCTTCCAATGGATATTCAGGACTGATTTCCTTTAGGATTGACTGGTTTGATCTCCTTGCAGTCCAAGGGACTCTAGTATCTAATAAAAGAGAAGTCTCTGTATCACTTGAATCTGCTTTGTCAAAATATACACACAATGAAGTGTTTAATTCAGCACATGTGCATGCTAAGTCACTTCAGTCATGTCTGACTCTTTGTGACCTCATGTACTGTAGCCCGCTAGGCTTCTCTGTCCATGGGATTCTCCAAGCAAGAATACTGGAGTCAGTATTCCATGTAATACATGGAATACATGCCCTCCTCCAGGGCATCTTCAGGACCCACAGATTGAACCTGTGTCTTCTACAGCTCCTGCATTGCAGGCAGATTCTTACTGCTGAGCCACCAGGGAAACTGTGTTTAATGCTGGACCCCAGCAATTCAAGAGACAGGAACCAAGTCAAAATGCATTCATAGGGTAGTGTTCAGATTGGTGAAGGAAAAAACATAGGCGAAAGAGCCATTCAGGGCAAAGAACACTCCAGGGACATTTCTAATTTCTGAAGGATTGTATTGTAAAAGAGACAGTAGGCTAGCTCTGAGTGTTCTCAAGAAATAGAAATTGAACAAAATATGTGAAAAAGGCAGGATCTCAGCTTTCTGGTCTAATACACAGAATGTACCATTAAAATGTAACCACGTGATTTGCAATACAATGACTCTCATATTTCACATTATACTGAATACCAAAACCAAATGACACATTTCTTCTAACATCTTGAAGATACAATACAGTAGTCCCTCCTTATCCTTGGTTTTGTTTTCTGTGGTTTCAGTTACCCAGTCAACTGTGGTCCAAAAATATTAAATGGAAAATTCCAAAAATAAACAATTCATAAGTTTTAAATTGCACACCATCCTGAGTAGCATGATGAAATCTTGTGCAGTCCTGCTGCATCCTGCCTGGCTGTGAATCATCCCTTTGTCCAGCCTGTTCTCACTGTATAGGCTACCAGTCTGAGGGTGTAGAAAAAAGCACTGCATATGTATACATAGAATTTGGTACTCTCTATGGTTTCAGACATCCATTGGGGGTCTTGGAATGTATACCTGTGCTTAACAGCGTTGTGTTGTCTCTTCAGTCATGTATGACTGTTTGTGACCCCACGGACTGTAGCCTGCCAGACTCTTCTGTCCATGGAATTCTCCAGACAATCATACTGAAGTGATTTGCCATTTCCTCCTCCAGGGGATGGATCTTCCTGACTCAGGAACTGAACCCATATCTCTTATGTTTCCTGCTATTTCAAAATGTTATTTTCTATTTTAATGATTTTTAAATTAATAGCTGATGTAGGATACTGGATGCTTGGGGCTGGTGTACTGGGACGACCCAGAGGGATGGTATGGGGAGGGAGGAGGGAGGAGGGTTCGGAATGGAGAACACATGTATACCTGTGGCGGATACATTCTGATATATGGCAAAACCAATACAATATTGTAGAAAAAGAAGAAAATAAATAAAAAAAGAAGAAAATAATAAATAAATTAATAGCTGAAACTTCAGTTTTTCAAAATAATTGTGCCAAGTACATACACTTTTACATGCCAAAAGAGAACATTCCTGTTGCTCCATGTCATTGCCAAAATTTGACATTGATAGTCCTTTGTTTTTAGCCATTTAGGAAGGTTTTTATTGAAAGTGGTTATTATTTGCATTTTTTGAGCATCTTTTCATGTATTTATTACACATTTGGATTTCTGTTTTTTGAAGGGCCCATTGAAATGTCTTCCCCATTTTTCTTAAGGACCATGTTTTTCATATTGAAATATTTATATATTCTGGATACAAGATGCTTGTCAGTTATTGAATTAAAACATCACTTCTCACTCTGTAGTTTGCATTTTTAGTCTCTTTATGCTGTCTTTCCAGGAAGAGAAGTTCTAAAATTTAGTAAAATTATATTATTCTCTTTTAAAAACTGTGTCTTATTTCAGAAATATTTGTCTATCCCAAAGTTGTAAAGATATTTTCTTATAATAATGGTTTGAAACTTTATTCACATGTACAGATTTTCCTATTTATTCCACATAAAGCTAATTTTTGTGATTTGAGTAAGGGGTCAAAATAAAAATAAGAATTTTGACCTCTTCCATCAAAGTAAGTGAGTATCCAAACCAGTCAATCCTAAAGGAAATCAACCTTGAATATTCATTGGAAAGACTGATGCTGAAGCTGAAGTTCCAATACTTTGACCACCTGATATTAAGAGCTGATTCATTGGAAAAGACCCTGATGCTGGAAAAAAATTGAAGGCAGGAGAAGAAGGGGATGTCAGAGGATGAGATGGTTGGATGGTATCACTGACTCAATGGACATGAGTTTGAGCAAACTCTGAGAGATGGTGAAGGACAGGGAAGCCTAGTGTACAAACCTCCATGGGGTTGCAAATAGTCAGACATGACTTAGTGAATGAACAACAATAGATATCAAATTTACCCAGCAGTTATTAAAAAGATGGTCATTCCCCCAGTACTCTACGTAACATCTTTAATATAAATCAAGTATCAACAAATATGTAACTGCTGTGTTTAGATATTGTGTTCTGTTCCTCACCTAGTTTTGGCCAAGAGTACATAGTCTTACTAACTGTGGCTTTATGGTTAGATTGACATCTGGTAGAGCAAACCACCTACCCTATTCTTCAAGAATAACTTGGTTATTTTTGGTTACTGTATTTCCATATATGTTTTAGGATCTGCTTGTCATGTTTTACAGACAAAAAACTGTTGGGAATTTTATTAACATGACAGTAAACCTGGAAATTCAATTAAAATGATTGATGAGTTTTGTATAATTCTATCCATAAAATAATGGATCTCTCTGTTTATTTGATATCTCTCATTATTTTATAGTTTTCTGATTAGAGATCTAGGCAAGAAGGATTTAAAGCAAACTTTCCTCTGATTATTGACTTGGTCTATTCTTATAAACATAATAACTAGACTTCCAGACAAACAGAGTAATGGCAATTGCTAGAGAAGGAGTCCTTACTTATGGAATGATTAGAGCAGGATGTCTCTGATTTAATGTTACTTGTAAACAAACTTACAGTTTATGGATTTATAAGACATGGCTCCTTGGAGAATGTCAATGAAACTATAAAACTCCCCAGGTTATAAAATGAGATGTTTCATGACTTGGTGAAACCTCATATAAAATGTCCCCACTGGGTTGCCATTTCCTTCTCCAGTGCATGAAAGTGAAAAGTGAAAGTGAAGTCGCTCAGTCGTGTCTGACTCTAGCGACCCCATGGACTGCAGCCTACCAGGCTCCTCCGTCCATGGGATTTTCCAGGCAAGAGTACTGGAGTGGGGTGCCATTGCCTTCTCTGACAGATTTAATGTAATCCCTATCAAAATCCCAATGGCATTTTTCACAGAAATAGAACAAGCCATTTCCTTCTCCAGGGGATCTTTCTGACCCAGGGATCAAACCCATGTTTTCCACATTGCAGGCAGATGCTTTACCTTCTGAGCCACCAGTGGTAACCATAATAATAACACATTTCTGGAACTTTACTGGTCTTTGACCTCTTGCAATGCTGTTCTTTTCTGGATGAAGTTTTACTGCCATGAAAAAGATTTTTAAAATAATCAATTTACTTTTTACATCAATATCCAAATTGTGAATTAAAGAAGGAAAATCATTGTACATTACAAGAAAAAACATTTATAAAGTTTCACATCCACTCATGATTTTTCAAAAAAAATCATGAACTATGAGCAAACAAGAAACAGATAATCTTATTAATCTGGCACAGAGGACTACAAAAGAACCTACAGCTAACATCATAATTAATGATGAAATACTTAAATGCTTTTCTTCTTAAATTGAGTTCATAATAATGTTCTGGAGTCCATAATTAACATACAAGATCAAAAATATAAATTAATAAAAGGCACAAATAAGGGAAAGTAAGAAATAAAATGATCAAAATCCTAAGATAGCATGGTAGAATATATAGAATATTTAGAAACAAACTAAAACTTAAAATTTGCATTAAAATTGCATAAATTATGATGTACCAAGTAATATATTTAACAACATATTTGTAATAACTTTTGGCTTAATACTAAGTATACACTGTCAAATCAAACTCATATATACCATAACTTCTGTTCTTTAGTAAGCTTTGCTAATAATAGCAAGGGCTTCCCTGGTGGCTCAAGTCAGTAAAGAATCTGACTGCAATGCAGGAGACCTAGGTTCGATCCCTGGGATGGGAAGATCCCCTGAAGCAGGGTATGGCAACCCACTCCAGTATTCTTGCCTGGAGAGTCCCCACAAGGCTCCAGTCCATGGAGTCTCAAAGAATAGGACACGACTGAGTGATGAAGCACACACAATAATATCAAAGGGCTTCCCAGGTGGTGCTAATGGTAAAGAATCCACCTGCCAATGTAGGAGATGCAAGAGACCCAGGTTTGATTCCTGGGTCGGGAGCCTACTGGCAATCAAGAGGCACCAGCAAAGCTGGAAAAGGCCTGAAGTATTCTATGTGGCCCCCCAAGTCCTTCCTTCCCGCATCAAACAGGATTTTTAGGTCCTAAATAATAGATGAAATTTCTAATGAGATTTGTAGGTCACTTCATACAGTGGGGCGGAGAGGGCAATGGCACCCCACTCCAGTACTCTTGCCTGGAAAATCCCATGGACGGAGGAGCCTGGTGGGCTGCAGTCCATGGGGTCGCTAAGAGTTGGACACGACTGAGTGACTTCACTTTCACTTTATAACTGTCTTAGTAACACAAATTTTACAAATTTTGAAGGGAAACTGGGAAAGAAATAGAGGTAGCAGAACAGAATGTTCTTGCATTCTACTGCTTCTGTCTCCACTCTCAGCAGCCTCTGGTTGACTATAAAGAACAACATTTCTTGTTTTTAGTCTGAAACTTCTAAGGTATAAGTAACCCTTTAGTCATGGTAACAACCTCAGTTAGTCTCTCACAAGATGAGGTGAGCAAGTTTTAAAATAAATACTGTACCAAAGGGTCAAAGATTTCCACAGAGGGAGTAAATAATTATGAGAGTGGGTGTGTTTGGGAACTACTGAATTCTGTACTATATGACTTTTTACTGCTTGCATTAAGGGCGTGGCAGCTCCAGGACTGAGGTTACTGAGGTTATTAACTGCTCACAATTGTGGATGTGGAAATGAAAGCTCAGAAAGGTTAAGGGACTAGTAACAGTTGCACATATGATCAGTGTGGTGGGGTCATCACTGCAGCTCATGACTGTGATCCACTGCATATTGTGCCAGAGTGCAACCCCAAGTAGGAAGCCCTGAAATCCACAAGACGGGGGATTTCCTATGAGAGGTCTTCATTTAGACAAGCATAATGAAAGTGGATATTCTATTAGAACTCTAGGAGAAGAGCAGACATTTTTAAAGGCCTGACAATTCCCATTGCCTTTAGAAAGGCATCAGCCAAGCTGCAACTAGCAGTGTGAGATGCTTTGTTTGTTTCCTGGGATGTCTGGATAATTACATGAGCAGTCCTGACAAGTTCCCTCAGTTTACCCTTGAATAAGAGATGAGAGTTCCCTCATTTTGATTCCTTCTGTGGTTGGGGAATGAAGACTCTCCCAGAGATACTGAGATTCTCAAGTCACCAGTAAACTGTTTGACTCTCCCACCTGCGGCCTTTTGTGTTAGGAAAAAAATATTCTTAGGCAACTTGTGAGGTTGGTCCTCTGTTCTTTGTGTTTGTCCCTGGCCATTCCTTGTGGTTGTGACTGTCAGATGAGTCAGCAGGGACCCTGCAGGGAAAGCTGGAGAGCCTCCATGCCGTCACTGCTGTGTCACCTGAGGTCCTGGGTTCTCTGTGCCTCCTCTCTGAGAACCTCTTCTACGAGTCAAGATTCTGGGTCTCAGGGGGAGAAACGCTGCAGCCAGAGTGCAGAGAAATGGATACTTTCCTCTTTATGGGCTGAATTATGTCTCCTCCATATCTTACGTTGGAGTTCTAGCCCCGAGTACCTCAGTTTGTGACTGTATTTGAAGATAGGGCCTCTAAAGAGATGACCAAGTTAAAAGGAGGCAGTTAGTGTGGAGCTTCATCCAATCGGACCACTACCCTTAAAAGAAGAGGGCATTTGGACATGGGGAGGTGCCAGGTTGGGGGCACACTCACAGGAAAAAGGCCATGTGAGGACAAAGTAAGAAGACAAGTCGAAGAGAGAGGCCTCAGAAAAATCTAAACCTGCTAACACCTTAACTTGGACTTCCATCCTCCAGAATTGTGAAAGTGTTAATTACTCAGTTGTGTCAGACTCTTTTCCACCCCACAGACTGTAGCCTGCCAGGCTCCTCTGACCATGGGATTCTTCAGGTAAGAATACTGGAGTGAGTTGCCATTCCCTTCTCTAGAAGATCTTCCCAACCCAGGGATCGAATCCCAGTCTTCTGCATTGCAAACAGATTCTTTACTCTCTGAGCCACCAGAGAAGCCCACCAGAATTGTGAGGAAATAAATTTCTGTTGTTTAAACCACCTGGACTGTGTTATTTTGTTATGGCAGCTCTAGTGAACAAATACACCCTCTGATCTTCATTCTCTATGTATTTTACTCTATTACTTCATACATTTCTCTCTCCCTTCACCACTCCCTTTCCTCCTAACTTCCTCCTTCCATCCCTTCCTTCCAGCTGTGTCTGTAAAGCACCTACTTTGTGCAGGCCCTGTCCTAGGAGTTAGAGGGGTGTCTGTTCATTCTTGATGCCTGCCACATTGCTAGAGTTTACATTGCCATCGCATCCATTATGTGCTATGGCCAGACCCACTCTGGGAAATAATGATGTTGGCTGTAGCTTCTTCCTTTTGTGAAATTTCTGGTCCGGTTATCTGTGGGAGAGATGACGTTGGGTTCTTTTATTGCTTCTTTCCTATCGCGGAGGGCAGAATCCACTCCAAGTGTATTAATGGAAGAGGTACTTACAGTGAAAATCCCAGTGCCACAAACCTTCTCTTTCCCACTGTCGGGGTTTTACTCCTGCCTTCTTTCTCAAATGGGTAACTGGAAAAAGCCAGCCCCACATCTATCCAGGTTCGAAGAAACCAACTGTAAGCCACTTATTTATTTTTTATTTTACTGAAATATAAATAAATTGATGTACAATTTTGTGTTAATTTTTGCTGCACAGCAAAGTGATTCAATTATACATGTAGATATTCTTTCTCATGTTCTTTTCCATTATGGTTTATCACAGGATATTGAATATAGTTCCCAGTGCTAAACAGTAGGACCTTGTTGTTTATCTACCCTACATATAATAGTTTGCCTCTAAGCCACCTATTTCTAAGAGACCTGGGGAAAGTTGAGAGGTGAAGAGAAAATGACCATCACCCTATTGTTGCTGCTCAATGGACAATTTCCAGTGCCTGCTCACAGCTTCCAAGTCATCCAGTTTTCTGGGCACCTGAAAAATATCCCCTTCCTTTAATCATCACCAGCAACCCGGGCCACTCTCCCAGTCTTAGGGCCCTTCAGTCATGACCTCCTGCAGCTCTCTTGGAATCCCAGCACAGTAGAGGAGCCACCAAGCTCTCAGTTGGTTCTGGGCTGATGGATTTCACACTTTACAAAGGCTATTATGAAATACTATCTAAATACTTGCTTAACCTGTTTCTTTCCATTAGAAGTTTACATTAGCATCAGGGGTTCTTAGCATGAATTTTATAAGTTAACTTCAGGAATGCGTAGCCCTCAGAATCATGTGCAACAGTGCTTAGGAAGGCTCATTTTTTTTCCCCCAGGAGAAGATTCATATTATGAAATAAGTTCAGAAGTTACCACAACACTATGAATTGTTGATTTTTATTGCATAGATTTGACTTAAGAGGATAACTCTGTACCTGTTTCTGTTCTTCTGCTCAAGTCATATGTGATCCAGAGTCTACTTCACAAAGCTGACTTTGATAGAAACACATGTGGAGCTGCCACACTTGAGTTTCGTGTTTGGGTATGGCCACATATGTTTAAAATCATTAACAGAACAAAGGCTATAAATATTTCTTTTGGTGTGTGTTATTTTTAAATGGTTCCCATGGATTGCCAAATGGTCCCTTGACGAATTTTAGTTTTATATATAAAAAAAGACAGTGTTTTGTTACCAGTGTCTTTGATATGACTCCAGGCCTGTTACACTAAGATGAAGCATTTGAGAGATTCATTCTGGGTGAGGCTGACTCATTTTTTGTAAGAATTTTTAGGGTATTTTCCAATTTTCAAGTTTCTGTTTTTTTTTTTTCTTTTCTATCATTCTCTGCTTATATAGCAACTGACTGAGTAGATTTTTTAGGAATTTTTTTAAAAAGATATGTATTTGTTAATTTCTTGTTTTTTCATGTGTATCAACTACAGAATTCAAATTATTTTAAAACCAAAACAAACACTGATTGCACAGCCCTATAAATTATTTTGTTTTACCGTAATGGTTCTGAGCACTTTCAGCTTGTTTAAATAAAACTAGCAATAGTCATTTGGGTGTAGCAAGTGGCATTGAGAAAATTCCAGATGGTAGTTAGGACTTTGGGTAGCATTCATCAAAAAGGATTCTTCAAATTTTGTTGAGAGAGCTTCAAATGGAACATAAGATTATTTAACCAGACTTTGGATCAGAACTACTGGCATCATTTATGGATCTATGATACTTTTTTTTGTTTGTTTGTTTGATTCCAAGGGTAAATGATTACATTAATATGGCTATGGCTATGATAAATAATCTGATAAATGTAAAAGAGATCAGAATATAATTCAATTTCAGTCATCTCTCAAATTCAGAAGTACGTTTTGGTCTTCTTATATAAAATAGGAAGAAATTGAGATGGGTAAGGCAAGTAGAGTAGGGAATAGTCTGATTTGTATTCTTCATTTTATAGTAAGTCGTTTTTCTTTCCTAGTCTATAAGTATCCATTAGTTGAGGCACTGAGCAATCTCTTAAGGGAAGGAACACAAAGGGAATTGTTAAAGGGATGACCCTTCTTGCCCTCATCTAGAATTAATCTTCCCAGAGAGTGTGTTAAAATAAGCAGCCCCAGAGAGTATGCTTAAATAATCAACCACTCTCTGTTGAGTTCTGTAAAAAGAGAAATAATATTATCTGAATGGAGCCTCTTTTTATAACTGTGAATTATGGCTGGGAAGTGGATGAGAAAGAGAGGTGGGGAGAAGGACTGTGGAGGAAACCTGCTGCTAGGCTCCTCCTAGCATGAACAGCAGAGCTGCAGGTTAGAGGCTGTCACCCAGCCCTTCAGCTCAGCCAACCGACCCTTCCGTGAGAATATCATTAGGCCTTCCTGTTTCTTTACTTAAATAGCAGAATCCAGGTATGCTTACATCATGTCCGGTTTTCTCTACTACTTGCCTAACCCTCATCTCTTATCTGTTTCTAGGATCTTCTTTTCCAGCCCTTAATTCTGACTCCAAATTCTTACCAGTTTCTCCTCCCTGCTGCATTCATCACTTACCGGGAAAGTCTTGTAAAAACTTTGGGGGGACATTTGGGATTTGGGCAGCAAGACTGCCAACAGAGTGAGATTGTGTCAGTGTTCTCCCTGCTACGTGATGACAGATGCAAGCCACCCCACGAAGTGTGTGACATTAACACAAACAAACAAAGGCCAGAGAACAAGAGCTTCCATACAGATGGGCTGGCTCTATGAACACAGTCTGAGCTGGGCCAAGTTAGCTGGCCTTTAGATTGACTTGATTTGTGTTCAGGAAGCCTTCTATCTTAACAGAAGAAAACACAAAGAGATTCTGTTTTCATCTTGTGTTTATACGGATTTTATTTTTTAATGTCGAAATAAGACTCGTTGAAAGTTCCCATGGAAAGACTCTCTTGCTTTAATGCGTATTTGATGTTTAGTACTGTGAAAAAACCAAGAAGGCATCAATTTTAGATATTTGAATACTTATCAAAGGTGGCCCATGTAAGGTGAGGATAAACAGTTGCCGACTTGGCACAATTTAGGAGAATTGGCAAAATTATTTATGTTCATCAGAAGTCACTGAATGTAATAACTTGGGCCTTGGGGTTTTGGATTCTAAGGAGAGTGTAGAGGCTGATATATGGGGCAGCTCCAGCCAAGCTCACGTTATAGTTTTTTTTTTTTTTTTAAGTTGTCTGTTGCTGGAAGAAAATGGCTCTTTCTCTGAAGGGTATGTGTAAGGTAGGGCTTAGATGATTCATTTCAAAAGTATAACGATCAGTTTCCACATGGTTTATCTTACTTTCTGGAAGGGTTACATTTTTGTAGAAGAAAGTAGATGAGGATCTAAAGGTGTGTGCTACAAACCCAATCGAGGAAGGAAGCAAAGATGCTTACTCTAGGTTTCACAGATTTAAAGTTTGAATCCACATCAAAGGGGCTGAAAGGAGAAAATTAATCAAGATAAGATAAGCATGTTGTGTAGCCACGATGCCAGCAGCACCAGAAAATGAGGAACGATTCTAAGTGATATCTTGGCAGGGGAAGAAATGGCTTCAGTGGGAGTCAAACAGAAGAGACTGGATCTGCTGTTAGATAGCCTGGAAGTGAAGCTTGGCTCTCTCCCTCCTAACTAAGAGTTTGGGCAGGTTGCTTTAACCTCTGTGAGTCTGTTTCATTCTCTGTGAAACTGGGGTCACCATCTCCCTTTTAGAGATGGGGAATGAAGCAAAACAACATGTGACAAGGAGACATCACTCATTCTCAGTAAAGACTTTGTTTCTGATCCTTAGCAGTAAGACTGTGTCCTTAGGTGGACACATCACATTTGAGAAATAATGAAAAATTCTTCTGAAATATTCTAGGTTAGCAAGACACTAACTTCCAAGATTGGCTTTGTAAATTCCAATGTGTTCTCCTTGCCTCTTGCCACTGGAAGAGGTGAGCCAGCAACAGTTTTTGCCAGTGTCCAGTGTTCAGGCACAGAGAGTTCCTGGTAAGGGCCCAGGGCCTCAAAGTGTCCAGAAAGATCTGGAAGTCATTTCGCCATCTTGCCAGGATCTCTTGGGCATCCCAGGATCCTATTCTCTCTCCTGTTCTGTGCATTCATCAAGTCCAGTACATAGGAAATTCTGTTTTGTGATTTCATCTGAGGTGGCAGAGTTCTGAAGAACTGTATTTTAGGCCATGCACTGTTCAGTATGGGTGAGTCACATGTGACGATGCAATGACAATACATGACATTCCATTCATGTCTATAGTGACTTCCTGTGCACTGCAAGGTTTTTAGAACCAGAATATTTAAGTGGCACTTTCTAAAGTTCCTTGTATCTTAGACATGAATTGGACTGTAGCTTCCTGTACTCCTTAATCAATTTACCTGTGGTGCAGATGGTAAAGAATCTGCTTGCAATGCACGAGACCTCAGTTTGATCCCTGAGTCGGGGATATTCTTGCCTGGAGGATCCCACGGACAGACCATGGGGTTGGTCTGTCAGTTGTACATGACTGAGTGACTAACACACACTCACACAAATAATGTATGCCAGGTGTTACTGATTCATTGCAAATAGGATATATGATTTGCACAATGAGATTTTGCTGCCTGGATCACATGGTTTTAAAACGTGGAGTAAGTTTTCTAAGAGTAGAGGATTTAGCAAGTATGAGGGGGTGGAGTTTTCATTTTTAGGTATCCCTTCTCCAAGGATGAGGGAAGTGGTTGGTACTGACATGTTTTATTGCTAATGGACATTGCATTTCCAGAACACTTCTTCCTTAGGCTAAAGCACTGCATCTGATTAGTTGTACTTGGCCTTCTCAACTTGTAATTTCCCTTTGACCAAATCATTACTGACCTCAAGAGGAGGAGTTAAACTGAGTTCCTCCATTTCATGTGGAACAAAGACCAGTGAAGAGGAGATCCCTTTTCTATTAACTTAAATTTCAGTCTCTCTTGGCACCAAATTCTCATCTACACTTCAAGACATCCCTGACCTTCTGGGATAAGGGCAGGGAAGCTTCTGTCTTCTCCCTTTACTTCTTTCTCACTTCTTTTTTCTTTGCTTCTATGGTTTGGGGAGCCCAGGCTTCCCAGGTGGCGCTAATGGTAAAGAATTCATCTGCCGGTGCAGGAGACATAAGAGATGTGGGTTCAATCCCTGAGTTGGGAAGAACCCTTGGGGAAGGAAATGGCAACCCACTCCAATATTCTTGTCTGGATAATCCCATGGACAGAGGAGCTGGTGGGCTACAGTCCATAGGGTTGCAAAGAGTCCAATGTGACCAAAGTGACTTAGCATGCATGGTGGACTGAAATAGTATCCCCCACAAAAGATATGTTCACGTCCTAATCCCTAGAACTTTTGTATATGACCTTGTTTGGGCAAAGGGTCTTGGCAGATGTAATTAAACTCAGCATCTTAAGAGGAGGAGCTTATATTGGATTATTCCAGTGAACCTGAAGCACAATCACAAGTATCCTCAGAAGAGACTAGGCCATGAAAAGACACTCAGAGAAAGAAGGAGGCAGTGTGGCCACAGGGCAGAGACTGGGGCGATGCAGCCGTAAGACAGTGATTGCTAAGAGCCACCAGAAGCTCTGAGAAGGAAGGAAGAGTTTTTCTAAGAGCCTTTGGAGGGAGTGTGGCCTTGCTGACTCCTTGATTTCTGTCTTTTGGCTTCCAGAACTGGACAAGAATAAATATCTGTTGTTTTAAGCCACCCACTTTGAGGTAATTTGTTACACCAGCCACAGGACACTGCTGCATAAGGCTTCCTTTTGAGTTTCCTTTTTGACCCCTTTCAATTCCTCTGGTGGACAGAATGCCTGATGAACTATGGACAGAGGTTCATGACACTGTACAAGAGACAGGGATCAAGACCATCCCCAAGAAAAAGAAATGCAAAAAGGCAAAATGGCTGTTTGAGGAAGACTTACAAATAGCTGAGAAAAGAAGAGAATCGAAAAGCAAAGGAGAAAAGGAAAGATATACTCATTTGAATGCAGAGTTCCAAAGAATAGCAAGGAGAGATAAGAAAGCCTGACTCAGGGATCAATGCAAAGAAATAGAAGAAAATAATAGAATAGGAAAGACGAGAGATCTCTTCAAGAAAATTAGAGATACCAAGGGAACATTTCATGCAAAGATGGGCTCAATAAAGGACAGAAATGGTATTGACCTAACAGAAGCAGAAGATATTAAGAAGAGGTGGCAAGAATACACAGAAGAACTGTACAAAAAAGATCTTCACCACCAAGATAGTCATGATGGTGTGATCACTCACCTAGAACCAGACATCCTGGAATGTGAAGTCAAGTGGGCCTTAGGAAGTATCACTATGAACAAAGCTAGTGGAGGTGATGGAATCCCAGTTGACCTATTTTAAATCCTGAAAGATGATGCTGTGAAGTGCTATACTCACTATGCCAGCAAATTTGGAAAACTCAGCAGTGGCCACAGGACTGGAAAAGGTCAGTTTTCATTCCAATCACAAAGAAAGGCAATGCCAAAGAATGCTCAAACTACCGCACAATTGCACTCATCTCACACGCTAGTAAAGTAATGCTCAAAATTCTCCAAGCCAGGCTTCAGCAATACGTGAACCATGAACTTCCTGATGTTCAAGCTGGTTTTAGAAAAGGCAGAGGAACCAGAGATCAAATTGCCGACATTGGCTGGATCATCGAAAAAGCAAGAGAATTCCAGTAAAACATCTATTTCTGCTTTATTGACTATGCCAAAACCTTTGACTGTGTGGATCACAGTAAACTGTGGAAAATTCTTCAAGAGATGGGAATACCAGACCACCTGACCTGCCTCTTGAGAAACCTATATGCAGGTCAGGAAGCAACAGTTAGAACTGGACATGGAACAACAGACTGGTTCCAAATAGGAAAAGGAGTACGTCAAGGCTGTATATTGTCACCCTGCTTATTTAACTTACATGCAGAGTACCTCATGAGAAACGCTGGGCTGGAAGAAGCACAAGCTGGAATCAAGATTGCCGGGAGAAATATCAATCACCTCAGATATGCAGATGACACCACCCTTATGGCAGAAAGTGAAGAGGAACTCAAAAGCCTCTTAATGAAAGTGAAAGTGGAGAGTGTAAAAGTTGGTTTAAAATTCAACATTCAGAAAACAAAGATCATGGCATCTGGTCCCATCACTTCATGGGAAATAGATGGGGAAACAGTGGAAACAATGTCAGACTTTAGTTTTCTGGACTCCAAAATCACTGCAGATGGTGACTGCAGCCATGAAATTAAAAGGCACGTACTCCTTGGAAGAAAAGTTATGACCAACCTAGACAGCACATTGAAAAGCAGAGTCATTACTTTGTCAACAAAGGTCTGTGTAGACCAGTCAAGGTTATGGTTTTTCCAATGGTCATGTATGGATGTGAGAATTGGACTATAAAGAGGGCTGAGCACAGAAAAATTGATGCTTTTGAACTGTGATGTTGGAGAAGACTCTTGAGAGTCCCTTGGTCTGCAAGGAGATCCAACCAGTCCATCCTAAGGGAAATCACTCCTGGGTGTTCACTGGAAGGACTGATGTTAAAGCTGAAACTCCAGTATTTTGGCCACCTGATGCAAAGAGCTGACTCATTTGAAAAGACCCTGATGCTGGGAAAGATTGAGGGCAGGAGGAGAAGGGGATGACAGAGGATGAGATGCTTGGATGGCATCATTGAGTCAATGGACATGAGTTTGGATAAACTCCAGTAGTTGATGATGGACAGGGAGGCCTGGCATGCTGTGGTTCATGGGATCACAAAAGTCAGACAGGACTGAGCAACTGAACTGAATTGAACTGAATTCCTCTATCCTTAAGTGCACTTGTCCATTATGCCTTCCATCAAATTATCTCAGCCTCTCTCTGTGTGTCTCTCCCTCTCATTGTCACATTACTGTCAAGACAAATCATATACTGATAAATACTGCATCAGGTTCTGATGTATTGTTGTTCAATTGCTCATTTGGTCTGACTCTGCAATCCCATGGACTGCAGTACGCCAGGCTTCCCTGTCCTTCACCATCTCCTGGAGCTTACTCAAACCCATGTCCATTGAGTCAGTGATGTTAACTAACCATCTTATCCTCTGTCATCCCCTTCTCCTCCTGCCCTCAGGCTTTCACAGCCTCAGGGTCTTTTTTAATGAGTCTGCTCTTTGCATCAGGTAGCCAAAGTATTGGAGTTTCAGCTTCAGCATCAGTCCTTTCAATGAATATTCAGGGTTGATTTCCTTTAGGATTGACTTGGTTTGATCTTCTTGCAGTCCAGAGACTCTCAAGAGTCTTCTCCAATACCAGACTTCTGCAAAGTTGATTTGACTGTTAAACCAAATTAACTATGTTTTAAAGTTTGATGGAGGGTTCAGGATGGGGAACACATGTATATCTGTGGCGGATTCATTTCAATATTTGGCAAAACCAATACAATATTGTAAAGTTTAAAAATAAAATAAAATTAAAAAAATAATAATCACACATTTAAAAAAAAAAGAAAAGAACTGGGAAAAAAAAATAAAGTTTGATGGACATACCAATCAATTGGTAATTCTGTTAAAAATTTGTATCCCTGAGCTCTACCTGCTTTTATTGGTCTGGAATGGGACCTTGGAACCTACTTCTTAAACAAGACCCTGAGAGAATCTTGGATAGATGGCCATCGAGCCATGCTTTGGAGAACACTGAAGGAAGGCAGGACTCCCTTAGTCCGCAATCACAAACTGATGTAGAGTGGTATGGAGCTGTCAGTCCAGAAGCCCATCACAGTCCAGTAAGTTCTGCCATTGCAGGAGACATAGGAGACACGGGCTCGATCCCTGGGTCAGCAAGATCCCCTGGAGGAGGGCAGGGTGATTCACTCTAATATTCTTACCTGGAGAATCACATGGACAGATTAGCCTGGCAGGCTACAGTCCATAGGGTTACAAAGAGTCAGACGAGACTGAGATGACTTAGCACACATTAGAATACTGAAGCCCAGGCCTCTGTGAAGGTGTAGGTAACATCAAAAGGATTTCAATTTACATTTAACAATGCACAGTGGGCAACTGGTGGCTCAGATGGTAAAGAATTTGCTTGCAATGCAGGAGACCTGAGTTTGATCCCTGGGTTGGGAAGATCCCCTGGAGGAGGGCATGGCAACCCACTGCAGTATTCTTGCCTGGAGAATCCCATGGACAGAGGAGCCTGGCGGGCTACAGTCCATGGGTTGGAAAAGAGCCAAACACGACTGAGTGACTGAGCACAGCACAGCACAGTAGGCAATGCAGGGACGCTTGAGTGTTTCCTTAGCACTGAATTCAAAGCCGAGAGGGAATAGCATGTCGTTTTCCAGTAGATCCCTCTTTGCCAGTGGTTGGGAGAGAGACCTGAACAGAGCTGCTTGGACCAGTTTTTGGTTCTGCCTCCAGACTGTGCCTGGAGAAGGAAATGGCAACCCACTCCAGTGTTCTTGCCTGGAGAATCCCATGGACGGAGAAGCCTGGTAGGCTGCAGTCCACGGGGTCGCACAGAGTCGGACACGACTGAAGCGACTTGGCAGCAGCAGCAGCCAGACTGTGCCACTCTGGGGAGAGATGACTTTGTCAATTTTGCCGCACAATGGGGCACTCCTCCCCATCTATTTTGTTTGAGAACTCTGAAGAAAAGATTGGCTGTGGAATTCTGAATGGGCTCTGGCTAGATGCAAACCCTCAGCACATCTGAGACGAAGCAGAGGCTGAAGAAGGTCATCAGTTTGTGCATCGTCTGCCGCTTATGGCCGTGATGCAGTGGGTAGCTTTTTTTTTTTTTTTTTTAGTTTCTTTCTTGATCATCTTCTTTGATAAGTGGAATACAAATTCTCTCATGAATTGGAAACGGTGATTAGGTAAGCATCCTATAAGGACCCCATTACATCTTGTCTTTGTGCTCTCTGGATGCCTGTAGCTCATCTTTCCTTTATGTCCTCCCTGCCTGCTCATAGCACTCCTCAGCCCTCCTGTTTGATTCCTGGATGATACAGTCTTGACCGGCCCTTCCATTGTTCTGTACACATGGCCGAAGCTGTGCCCTTAGCTCAGGGTTTATGGCTTTCACAGCAACAGCCTAATTACACAGCAGCTTCTTTATTAATTGATTTAGAACCCTGGTCTCTTAAAAGTTGAACCTTTAAGAGTGATGTTTTCTACCTACTATGGAGCAGTGGTTCTTCACATCTTAGCTGAAGAGTTTGTTATAACAGAGATCATAGGGCCCTTTTCCCCAAGGTTTCTGCTCCTGATTCTATTAGGATTTTCATTTTTAATAAGTTTCCAGCTGCTACTGCTGACCCAGAGAACACCCTTGGAGAACCACTGCTTTAGAGAATGTGGCCTTTTTTTTTTTTTAGTTTTATATTGTATGATAAAAAGTATACATTTTTTATTTTTTGAGAGATTAAAGGATGTCTTTGCAACCCAAGTACCATACTTGACACTTGGTTAGTAAGCCAAGCAAATGTGAAAACCACTTCTGTAAATGTTATGATGCTTTAAAAAGAGTCAACCACAATGGAGTGCTCAGCTGTGAAACTTGGTAGGCGAGCTTATGTGTGACAGTTAGCTTTCAAACTCATGCTTTCTGACTTACAAATTTCCCAACAGGCATTCTTTTAATCCCTTATTATTTGTCCTGATCATGCTTCTCTTAGTTTCATCCTCAGAGAGATGTCTTCAGTAGCTCATACTGAAAAAGTCTCATGGCTTTGGGAAAAAATTAAAGATAGCTTCCGTCCTGCCCACTCCCTGTCGTAAAGTACATTAGTATGAGGTTGTAATGGATGCGGTGAACCATTGTTTTAGTTTCATGGCCCTTGAGGCTTTTCAGGTTAACATTACATGCTATTTCCTAGTATCTTAAGAGATTGCAAAACTTTGACATTTGAAAGCCCTCTCTCTTTGAAAGAGAAAAACATATTTTAAGCTGGGAAAATATACCTTCATTTAGATAGGTGGAGTAGAATTGCATGAATTTATAAGTTCTGGTGAATCTATTACAGGGGCTTCACACAGGTCTCATAAGTTCGGGACTAATACTTTGAAGTCCTCGTTCCTTACTTAACTTGACAGGACAAGCCTAATCTGCTGGACAAGCATGTATGCTCGACTTTAACTGTGTCTGCATAATAGATCAGATGGTGTGAGATTTCGTCTTTTTCCTGAACTTCTCTTGACCCTACTGCCGTTGCCACTTATTGTTCAATGTCTAACTTTACTTTCTTTGCATATGGGAGGCTTGCCGGACCAGCTACTGCACACACTAACTTCATAAAGATATGTTTGTGAATTTTCAGTTGTTCTTCTTCCCCTGTTGTTTGACTAAGACAATCAGATCATGAAAATAAAACAAATTAAAGACAATAAGCAGAACAGATGGCAGAGAAAGACTAATGTAGTTATTAACAAATAGAAAAGATGCAAGATTGTTTAAAAAAGACAATTTTATGGAATAAGTTGTGAAAACAGCCACTCAAGAAATTGCCACCTGTGTACTGTGTACGAATGACTGCTATAGGACAAATCGCCTGGCATTCTAAGTTCAGAAGAAATGTACCAGAGAAATGTTTTAAACAACTGGAGTCTCTTCTCCTTGCCCTCTCTCAGATCCTTTATACCCCAGGGTAATGCTAACACAAATTTCAGAATGGTAGTGTAGGGTTCTTGTTTTCTTTCCCTTTATAAAAAATAATTTGTAATTAGGGAGATTTCTTTGTTTAGTACAATCTGTCCAGCCAATAACTTACTTGTGCCAAAAGTAGCCTGACATTCCTTGGGCCTTGTAATAGGGAGTAGTAATTAGAACTGGATGAATCCTATTTAACATAGTGGTCTGATGTCAGGCCCACACCCTTGCTCTTCAAATTGAGAGAACAATTAAACTGGTACAAAAATAGCTTCTCTTAAAAGATTTGTTCCCTGGGCTTGACATTTTGGTGTTTTGGTTCTTTTGATGTTTAGCATCAAATATGGAAGAGTAAGTAACAATGGGAATCTTTCTGAGAACACCATATGAGCATGGTGATTAATAAAATTATTGTGCTCAGTCTCTCAGTCATGTCCAACTCTTTGCAGCCCCATGGACTGTAGCCTACTCCTCTGTCTGTGGAATTTTTCAGGCAAGAATACTGGAGTGGGTTACCATTTCCTACTCCAGGGGATCTTCTTGACCCAGGGATTAAGCCCATGTCTCTTGGATCTCTTGCATTAGCAGGCAGATTCTTTACCACTTCACTACCTGGGAAGGCCTAATTTATGAAATAGAAGCTGCCAAATGTCCAGGAGTAGTCTCCAAGTTAGTCTCTTGGACTACATTCCAACATTATGACCGTAGTCTGTTAACTAGTGGTCTGAACTGGGGAAAGTTCATTTCATCAAATGTGAAGGCCATCTTTACATTTAGCAGTGGTTAGACAGTTGGCTAACAGAAAGATTTAAACTCTGTATGCATTTGTATATGTATCTGTACGCATCAGATCAGATCAGATCAGATCAGTCGCTCAGTCGTGTCCAACTCTTTGCGACCCCATGAATCGCAGCACGCCAGGCCTCCCTGGCCATCACCAACTCCCAGAGTTCACTCAGACTCACGTCCATCGAGTCCGTGATGCCATCCAGCCATCTCATCCATGTAACTTAAAAATAACAGTTACAAATGACAGTGTATTTGAGAAAGTCTTCAGAGTAAAACACCTGTAGAATTAAAAAAGTACATAAAAATAAAATGCCAGAGCTAAAAGTGCCTTAGAAGTCTCTTTCTCTCCACCTCAACCTGGCATGATAAATAGAAAAAAGTCATGTCAAGGAAGGGGAAATGGTTTGTTTAAGATCCAGTAGCTTTCCTGCCACTTCCTGGTTAGATCCCCAGTGAAATTTCAATGACTTTCACTCTGCCAGCCCTTTAGCTGGTGGGAACCTGCTGTATAGTGTGGGGAGCTCAGCTTGGTGCTCTGTGGTGACCTAAAGGATTGGGGTGGGGATGTGTGGGAGGGAGCTTCAGGAGAGAGGGGATATATGTGTACATATGGCCAATTCACTTTGTCATACAGGAGAAGCTAACACAACACTGTAAAGCAACTATACCCTAATTAAATAAAGTGAGGAAGTAAAGAGGGCTGAGAGTCAGACTGGAGAGTACAAATGAAGACCATTAGCTGCTGCAGAAAGAGCTTCGTTTATCAGGAGGAACTCACGAGGTAGTGGCAAGACCACCCTACCCATCTGGACTACAGAGACAGTCCGTGCTCTGTCCAGGGGGGCAGTGCTCTTTTATCTCATCCTCAATAGTTTCTTGGTCTCATTTATCAAAGTATCTGATGCTTTTTTTCCCCTCCTGAGTCAGAAATGTCCACTCCCATTTAAAGTGTGTGTTTTTTTTTTTTTGGAGGGGAGGGAGTTTGACCACGGCTCAGAGGGTAAGGAATCCACCTGCAATTCAGGAGACACGGGAGACACAGGTTGGATCCCTTAGTGGGGAAGATCCCTGGAGAAGGAAATGGCAACCCACTCCAGTATTCTTGCCTGGGAAATCCCATAGATAGAGATGCCTGGCAGGTTACAACTTAGTCCATGGGGTCGCAAAGAGTCGGACACAACTGAGCACAAGGCACATTGCACATCTGAGACTAGATAATAAAATACTTTCATAAGGGTCAAAATGTAAAGTTAAACCTATCTTATAATGCAGAGGGGAATTCTCTCTGCTTTTCCAAGAGTGAGATGGAGGGAGGAGTCATGGAAACTAATACATGTACAAAAAAATTGTAAAAGACATCAGAGAACTGTCTGAATCTACGGTTTCTTGCAGTATTTTTCTCAGGCTTTGAGACCTTTGAGAAATTTTTTTTTTCCCTCATCATATGTAAGAAAATAAGGATAGTCTTCTAGGACAGAGAACAATATGTATTTTCTACAACATTAGATTAAGCAGGCTGACAGGGGATCAAAGCATTTCTTACTAGGACATAGATTGATGATAAAGTTCTCTAGCGATATTTGGGATTCTTGAGAGAAGTAGTTGTTTCTGGCTCCAAAAAATCTAACTGAATTTCCATCTGAATTTGAACTAAGGTCGTGATAACCCAGTATCATCCTGGAAAGAACGAAGTTACTTCTTCAAGCAGCTTTTGTTTGAAAAGCTTTGAATAAATTAAGAATACTAGATAATATATTAGTATAGAATAGTAAATAGTAATTATAGTAATATAATATAATAGTAAATAGTTATTTTAGTTATCCTAAAAAATTTAGAGGACATGAAATTTTCTGAAAGAGGAAATTTAGGAAATGAATGGAATTAAGTGTCTTCATTTATAAAGAACTATAATAGTGTTCAGTGGTAGAATGATAATAACTGTGCAGATGAAACAAATTTGGAAAATTTTAGTATGCTGGCAAATGATTAATTAAATTAATCTTGATAAAGGAAATGGGCAAAACTGCAGTAAATAAGAATAAATTATTGTTCTGGGATTACAGTCCACTGACTACAAGCATCTGGGAATATCTTCCAGTAAGAGTTCACAAAAAGTCTGCATGCAAAGCAATTGAAGTTATAATAGAAACTCTCATTTAGTTGGCACTTGCTGTGGACCGAGTTCCGGGTTAGGGTTTTACAAGTGGTACCTAATGTGATCCTTATGACAATCCAGTGAATCAGATGTTTTTACTCATGTCTTACAGATACAGGAAGTGGAGGTTTAAAAAGGTTAAGTAACATGTCTGAGATTTTAGAGCAAAAAGTGAACTAGCATTTTAAACTATATCTAACTCCACATCTTTTACTTTAATCACTGGATTGCTTTTTCTGCATCCATTGCTTCCTTTAATTGTCACTTAGTAAAGTTCAATCTAAACATCTATCAGGAATCTCTGCGGATCTTGGAAATAAAATCAATTCTCCTTTTTTAATTTGAGTTTTTTAGTTTTAGTTTATTCAGTTCAGTCTGATGGTTATTTATCAAAACATTGTAATTCCAAAAATTAGACTGAGATTTTGAATCAGTTTAAATTAGATGAAATTTTACATATTGTATGTGAAAATATGCATAGCTTACCATTTAAAAAAATGTTATCTGTCTAAATTTTAGCATTTTATAGTATAAGCATATTTGTTTGATGTTACTCTTTTTAAAAACATGTCTGCTTTTCAGCTAGATTTAGTGTTTGCTAGCATAAGCGTATTTATATTAGATTAGCATTCCATTGGATTCAAAATATTTGCTTTTTGCTTCAGTGGATGCCTGTTAGTCACATAAAAATCTGTTTTTGACATTTGCTATTTAACAAGTCCATTATTTGGCACCTAGTATCTTAAAAGTGACCGCTTCAAGAACTGACTATGACTTGAGTAGTTCTTCTGAACAGATGAGGTTATTATATGCCCTGTAACTGGCTCAAAGCTTGTATTTTATTTACAAGGTGACAGTTGACACATTTGATTAATATCAGTCTGAAGAGAAAATTGCTGGCACCTGAAAAATGTAAGCCAAAAATCAAAGAGAGACACTGCTTTTTATATGTCCCATGAGGATACAGCTTAAGCAAAAGGGTTCTCATTTGGCTCTGGTGATGTAGTTCATGGTTCACTTCTAAAACCGAGACAGTCCTACCCAACTGTCCATTCTTTTTTTTTTTTTAATTTTTATTTATTTATTTTTTAAAATTTTATTTTATTTTTAAACTTTACAAAATTGTATTAGTTTTGCCAAATAACTGGAGGAATCAACCTACCTGACTTCAGGCTCTACTACAAAGCCACAGTTATCAAGACAGTATGGTACTGGCACAAAGACAGAAATATTGATCAATGGAATAAAATAGAAAGCCCAGAGATAAATCCACGCACATATGGACACCTTATCTTCGACAAAGGAGGCAAGAATATACAATGGATTAAAGACAATCTCTTTAACAAGTGGTGCTGGGAAATCTGGTCAACCACTTGTAAAAGAATGAAACTGGACCACTTTCTAACACCATACACAAAAATAAACTCAAAATGGATTAAAGATCTAAACGTAAGACCAGAAACTATAAAACTCCTAGAGGAGAACATAGGCAAAACACTCTCCGACATACATCACAGCAGGATCCTCTACGACCCACCTCCCAGAATATTGGAAATAAAAGCAAAAATAAACAAATGGGACCTAATTAACCTTAAAAGCTTCTGCACATCAAAGGAAACTATTAGCAAGGTGAAAAGACAGCCTTCAGAATGGGAGAAAATAATAGCAAATGAAGCAACTGACAAACAACTAATCTCAAAAATATACAAGCAACTCCTACAGCTCAACTCCAGAAAAATAAACGACCCAATCAAAAAATGGGCCAAAGAACTAAATAGACATTTCTCCAAAAAAGACATACAGATGGCTAACAAACACATGAAAAGATGCTCAACATCACTCATTATCAGAGAAATGCAAATCAAAACCACTATGAGGTACCATTTCACACCAGTCAGAATGGCTGGGATCCAAAAGTCTACAAGCAATAAATGCTGGAGAGGGTGTGGAGAAAAGGGAACCCTCTTACACTGTTGGTGGGAATGCAAACTAGTACAGCCACTATGGAGAACAGTGTGGAGATTC
>NW_011494903.1:2505142-2521936 GCF_000754665.1 Bison bison bison
CTATGGAGAACAGTGTGGAGATTCCTTAAAAAACTGGAAATAGAACTGCCTTATGATCCAGCAACCCCACTGCTGGGCATACACACTGAGGAAACCAGAAGGGAAAGAGACACGTGTACCCCAATGTTCATCGCAGCACTGTTTATAATAGCCAGGACATGGAAGCAACCTAGATGTCCATCAGCAGATGAATGGATAAGAAAACAGTGGTACATATACACAATGGAGTATTACTCAGCCATTAAAAAGAATACATTTGAATCAGTTCTAATGAGGTGGATGAAACTGGAGCCTATTATACAGAGTGAAGTAAGCCAGAAGGAAAAACATAAATACAGTATACTAACGCATATATATGGAATTTAGAAAGATGGTAACAATAACCCGGTGTACGAGACAGCAAAAGAGACACTGATGTATAGAACAGTCTTATGGACTCTGTGGGAGAGGGAGAGGGTGGGAAGATTTGGGAGAATGGCAATGAAACATGTAAAATATCATGTAGGAAACGAGTTGCCAGTCCAGGTTCGATGCACGATGCTGGATGCTTGGGGCTGGTGCACTGGGATGGCCCAGAGGGATGGTATGGGGAGGGAGGAGGGAGGAGGGTTCGGGATGGGGAACACATGTATACCTGTGGCGGATTCATTTTGATATTTGGCAAAACTAATACAATTATGTAAAGTTTAAAAATAAAATAAAATTGGAAGAATAAAAAAAAAAAAAAAAGAAACTGAATCCACCACAGGTATACATGTGTTCCCCATCCTGAACCCTCCTCCCTCCTCCCTCCCCATACCCTCCCTCTGGGTCGTCCCAGTGCACTAGCCCCAAGCATCCAGTATCGTGCATCAAACATGGACTGGCAACTCGTTCCATACATGATATTATACATGTTTCAATGCCAACTGTCCATTCTTTATGAAATGTGTTACAAATTTGCAAAGTCATTGCCTACTCAGGCACATTCGTAGGTGGAGAATCACACAAGTGTATCATAATGGAATAAATCTTAGGAAGATAGGTGCTGATTTTGGGGGTCTAGAGCAATGGGTATTTTCCTGGTGGCTCAGTAGTAAAGAATCTGCTTGCAGTGCTGGAGACACGCAGAAGACATAGGTTCAGTTGTGCTTGGGAAGACCCCCTAGAGTAGGAAATAGCAATCTGCTCCAGTATTTTTGTCTGGAAAATTCTATGGACTGAGGAACCTAGTGGATTACGATCCATGGGGTCACAAAGAGCCAAACATGACTGCTCATGCACGCACGAGCAGAGGGTGCTGTCTCCTCATGGTATTCGGGAAAGGAAATCGATTTGGGAAAGGATTACAAATAAGGTGGTATTTCTCTGGGTTTTAAGGCTTTCATGAAACACCAGAAAAGCAAGGCCACCATTCATCAGAGGGATTTGCTATTGAGAAACTTGAATTGATAGCTACTTTTCTTTTAGTTTTCTAGTGGAAATTAACCTTTATTTGTTCTTTCCAAACAGAGAACATTTTCGTCTGCTTTTCCCCTACACATCCCCACTAATACCCAGGCCTTGGCTCTTAGGCGTCTGTCATTATAGAGACATCCTAAGGTCCTAGGAGTCAAATGAAGATCAGGTAATGTGGACAATCTTCCAGAGGCAACGTTTCCTCTTTGCATGGAACTAGCCTCAGAAGACACCATCATGCAGGTGAGAATCATATTCAATCCATTGACAACAGTTTAGTTCTCTGTTAGGTCATTGAAGTCATTTCCTATTCCAAACCAGGCTACCTGCCTAGAAAATAATCAAGTTGTGCCAAACTGTAATTTACCTCCTTAGTCTTTCGAGTCTCAGTGGGTTTTCAGGGATCAAAGCAAGGAAGCTAGTGTGGGCACCAAAGTGAAGTGAAAGTCGCTCAGTTGTGTCCAACTCTTTGTGACCCCATGGACTATACAGTCCATGGAATTCTCCAGGCCAGAATACTGGAGTGGGTAGCCTTTTCATTCTCCAGGGGATCTTCCCAACCCAGGGATCAAACCAGGTCTGCCACAATGCATGTAGATTCTTTACCAACTAAGCCACAAGGGAAGCCCAAGAATACTGGAGTGGGTAGCCTATCCCTTCTCCAGAGGATCTTCCTGACCCAGGAATTGAACCAGGGTCTCCTGCATTGCAGGCAGATTCTTTACCAGCTGAACTATGAGGGAAACACTGTAGTGTGAGCACTAGCTTACTGTATTTGCTTGGCTTGGCATCAAAGCCAAATGATGACTATATGCCTCTTCTCCCCCTCCACTGCCCAGGGAGATCTTGTCGGCACCCACTATATTCATCTCCTAGATTTGCAGGGCATGTTAAATTCTGGACTACGATTTGAAAGGGAGACCACTCTTATCTCACTAACCATAAACTTTATTTTATTTTATTTTTTTTGAGAAATTGAAAGAATTATACTGCTTGGGGGAGTCAGACAGTTGTTGGTACCCTATGTGATACACTTACAATTTGACATTTTCTAAGAGGGAGAAACATTTTACCATTGGGCCAACTTTTTCTGAGTGGAACCACTCTAAGCGATTTTGGAAGCAATTGAGATTTACCTCATAACTGTGGCTCTTCATCTTGTTTCTACTGTGATACATACGTTGATATTGAGTTGGCCAAAAAATTCATTCAGGTTTTTTCCACACGATCTTTCTGAAAAATCTAAACGAACTTTTTGGCTAACCCAATATGTGACATATTCTCATGAGTAAATATAGATTTGAAAGTTGAATTGCTACTTACATGAAAGGGGTTTTTGGACCATGCCCAAATCATGTGCTCTAGGCTCTATCCCTTTTTCAAAACTCGTGTCTCAGTATCCCAGGTGAGGAGAACTGAATGTCAAACAGTAAAGATTTGGCTTTGCCTCCCTCGTGTTTCTGGCTAATCTAAAGATCTAGGACACACATCCAATGATGTGGGCAAAGGGGTCAAGGTGGGGAGTGAGTAGGGGTCAGTGTGTTTTCTGCTTGCAGTGAAATTTCATCTCACGTCTTCATTAAGGACATTGTCACTTTCTATTAGATATTAACCACTGGAGTTCCTCAAATCTCATTTGTAGGCCTTTTTCTTTCTTACTTTGCACTCTTATCTTAAGAAATCTTACCCTCATCCATGACTTCAGTGACCATGTATCTGTATTCTGATGACTCCCAGAATTGTTTTTCTAGCCTAGACCAATTTTCTAACCTTTATCCTTATGTTTAGGTATGTCCCAAATGTAAGGGTTAACTTGTCACTTTCCCCTAAATCCAATATACTTACCTGGTTCACTTACAGATATGTATTAATTGTATAATATTTCTGTCCAGGTTTATTTATATCATCAGAACCTTTATTCAAGTTGCCATTTTCCCCTGTTGGTTCAGGGGTAAAGAACACACCTGCCAATGCAGGAGGCATGGGTTTTATCCCTGGGTTGGGAAGATCCTTTGGAGAAGGAAATGGAAACCCACTCCAGTATTCTTGCCTAGGAAATCCCATGTACAGAGGAACCTGGCAGGCTACAGTCCATGCATGGGGTTGCAAAGAGTTGGACATGACTTAGAGACTGAGCATGCAGGCATGGACAACTGTGACTGTTATCTCAATATTGTCACCAAGTACATATTTAGTTGTTAGTCACTCATATGTTTAGCAGGATGTGCAGTGGGACTTTTCTGATTGTTTTGGAATTTTTGCCAAAGTAAGGAGATTAGATGAAAGATACTCCTTAATTCTAATGTGCTGCTGGTTATCTCTATAATTGTTAGACAATCCACAGCATGATACCATCTGGCTTAGAGAAAAAAACTTGAACTCCAGGTTATTAAGGAAATTCAAAGATGAACAGAGTATTTCTAGAACCCAGACACCCTCAGCATGAGA
Organism: Bison bison bison; assembly: GCF_000754665.1. Classification (NCBI taxonomy): domain Eukaryota; kingdom Metazoa; phylum Chordata; class Mammalia; order Artiodactyla; family Bovidae; genus Bison; species Bison bison. Next base: position 2,509,028 of record NW_011494903.1, read on the forward strand.
ATATTTTTGTTAATTTTTGGAATTTATAAGCTCTCAGTTTATTCAATCAGGCAGTGATAACAACAGATTATTAAACAACATCATGGCTGTTTGAGAGCTAATTTTGTTTACTTACCTCTCTCCTTTGACTCTGGCCATTCCCTTTGACTAGAGGCTTTATCCTCTACTTGGAGTAAATGTTTTACTGCTTTTCTAGCTTCTGAATTTCTAGATACATTTTTATAGAGATTGGCATGTCTTCAGAGGCAAAATTCTGCAGCCTTTCTTTATGTTGAAGTTATTACACCTTACAAAAAAGATGTCAAGTATTAACCTTCTGCCCACAATATGTATGTGAGGTCATGAAAGCCACTAGTGAGGATAGATTCCTCTTGAGATTTCAGTATCTCTATGTATGATCTATCTTTGGTACTTTGACTGTAGGAAGCACCAACTCAGTTTGTTTTCCAGTAAACTATAATTCCCCGGAATTATTCAGCAATTGTACAGTTTTAAAAGTTATGTGGAAATGCATCCTTTGTGTGTTAATTGCACTCCTGTTGTGGTTGTTGATTGTTTGACTACATCAACCCATTTTTATATCATCCATCTTTCCAGCATGGCCTCTGCAGAGAAGCTATGTTCTCAGTTCCATAAACTCACCTAAATAGAAGAGAAAAATTAGATACACTGAGCAAGGACAAGAGGATTGGAATTTAATTCTGTTTTTCTTTAAATAGCCTGATTTTTTTGATCTTCTCTGCTAAGCCAAATGGTGCTTCCCAAATGCGCAGTGGTAAAGAATCCACTTGCCAGTGTGGGAGATGCAAGAAACATGAGTTCAATCCCTGGATCACGAAGATCCCTCGGAGAAGGAAATGGGAACCCACTCCAGTATTATTGCCTGGAAAATTCCATGGACAGAGAAGCCTGGTGGGCTATAGTCCACGGGTTGGCAAAGAGTCAGATGTGACTGAGCACGCACACACTAAGCCAAATGGCATTTGGTACATAAATTTTTCAAAAGTACAAGTACAGTTTTTTCAAAAAGTACAAGTATGAAAGACATCTGCAGATGTGGGAGGTTATAAATGACTGTACATGTACTTTTTTCAAACCATTTTTCAAATTGTTCATAAATTGTACTAAAATACAGTGTATTTTCCTGAAATATATTACATTTGAGAGGATCTGTTTGAAGAATTGGACCATGGAAAGTGCATTGCAAAGAGATAAGTACATGTCAAGTGTTGTTGTGACTATATAAAAAAGCACACAGAAATTAAAACAGTTATTTTTGTTTTTCATGATACTCACAGGGTGGCTTTAAGTCTCAGAACATGACAGGAGGAAAACAAGAGAAGGTACTGGTACATTTCACAGCAACAAGTGTTGTGTGAGTAAGATGCATCAAATCACACTCACTTAAGGTAACTCAGAGATAAGTCATATTTATATTTTCAGCAAATGATTTATTTTTAAGATGTCTCATTATTTAAAAGTGCCAGTTGAAATCAGAGTACTGAATTTTTAAGACAGTGAAAATCATTCTATCAGTTAGGTTTTATTCCTTTTGAAGAAAGAACTATATAGGTAATTTCTATTAATAATTAAAAAGGCATTTATGTCCATGTTTTTTGTAGCTCCAAAGAGATTGTACTTCAAACACAATCTTTATAAACTGTGCAGCTAATGCCAGGTGTACAGTTAGGTATTATTTAGAGATTTCAGCCGCATAATCAATCAGAAGAATAATTCCTATCTAGAAGGGGAGGAAAACTCTTTTATCAGTTGTCAAATAAATTCTGGGTGGGAAGTGTGTTTATTAAATTGATTTATTTGGATAATTGGGGGCTTTAAAGTTGATTCATAGGATGTTAGTGAAAATGACAGGTCAAAGACTTTTGAAAATACTTTCCTTCAGAAAAGCAATGAGAAAACTTGCAAAAATTGTCAGAATTAAAGTTTTCAGAATGCTGGAAATTAATAAGAGGCAATATGAGTACAATAATTCAAGAAAAGTGGCTGAATCTTAGTAAGAACAGAGTGCTCTGTGATATTTTAATTTATTGTAATCCCATCTTCTAGTCTCCAGCTCTGTGGCAGCTTTGAAGATCATCACTATGCAATCACAGTGAAACCAGCAGCCTGACAGCAACTGGAAGGGTTATAAATGGGTAAAAGTTCCTTCAACAACCATTTTCCAGAGCATTGCCATTATTTGTCCTGTTCGGTGGCTCACCAGGAGATCCTACCAGCAAGACTGTCATTTGAGCTCAGTTAGAGATCACCAGAGCAGAACAGGCCTCTTCTCTGTGGGTGTTTGTCAGAAACAGTTGCCTTAATTGCATAGCTGTCTAATGCAGGGAATAACTGTTGGGGCCAACAATATACCAGCCATAAAACTATAGAGGAAAATCGGGGAAATAAAATTTCCACAGGGGCTTTGAAAAATGCTAACATATTCCTGAGGCTTCCCAGGTGACTCAGTGGTGAAGAATCTGCCTGCCAATGCAGGAGACATGGGTTCAACCCCTGGGTCAGGAAGAACTCCTGGAGAAGGAAATGACAACCCTCTCCAGTATTCTTGCCTGGGAAATCCCATGGACAGAGGAGCCTGATGGACTACAGTCCATGAGGTCACAAAAGATTTGGACACAACTTGGCAACTAAACAACAGCAACAACATATTAACATATTCCAGGGAGTCTATAAGGCCATGTACATGCATAGGGATGTGAGGATGCTCAGTAAAGACGCAAGAAGGCCCTAAGTTTTCACCTCTGGTTCTTTTTGACATCCTGTACAAGTAGGAAGTGAAGGCTAAGACAGTCAACAGCCTAGCTAAGTATTATGAAGTATTACTGGAACTTAGTGAGAATCAGAGCCATAAAGAAAGGGTCACCCAGGAAGAGCTTTAACCTCCCATCAGCCAAATATAGCTGAAAGCCAGGTGGTAAGAGCATCCAGGATGGGTTCAAACCTAAGACAGAAGAAGAGATAGGTCTAGCTATTGCCAAAGGGCATTTTTGAATTAAGAGGAAATGGTGACAAGGCTTCTTTTGGAAGATTGTTAGGCTCCCGGGGGAAATAATCAAAGCACTCAGAGAAACAAAGTGATTAGTGGTTGTCAGAGACTGAAGGGCAGTGAGAAGACGGCTGCAAATGGACACATGAACTTTTGGGGATAAGGGAAGTATTTTGTATCTTGACTGTGGCATTGGTTAAATAATTGTTATTTTTCAAAACCCTTTCAATTGTACACTTTAAACTGGTAAATTTTTTGTATAGCACTGCAGATGGTAATTGCAGCCATGAAATTAAAAGACACTTACTCCTTGGAAGGAAAGTTATGACCAACCTAGGTAGCATATTAAAAAGCAGAGATATTACTTTGCCAACAAAGGTCCGTCTAGTCAAGGCTATGGTTTTTCCTGTGGTCATGTATGGATGTGAGAGTTGGACTGTGAAGAAAGCTGAGCGCCGAAGAATTGATGCTTTTGAACTGTGGTGTTGGAGAAGACTCTTGAGAGTCCCTTGGACTGCAAGGAGATCCAACCAGTCTATTCTATAGGAGATCAGTCCTGGGTGTTCTTTGGAAGGAATGATGCTAAAGCTGAAACTCCAGTACTTTGGCCACCTCATGCGAAGAGATGACTCATTGGAAAAGACTCTGATGCTGGGAGGGATTGGGGGCAGGAGGAGAAGGGGACGACAGAGGATGAGATGGCTGGATGGCATCACTGACTCGATGGATGTAAGTTTGAGTGAACTCCGGGAGTTGGTGATGGACAGGGAGGCCTGGTGTGCTGCGATTCATGGGGTCGCAGAGTCAGACATGACTGAATGACTGAACTGAACTGAACTGAACTGACGCCTCAATCACCTGCACTTGAAGAAACAAATGCCTGGCTCATCTGGTAAAGAATCCTCCTACAATGCGGGAGACCTGGGTTCAATCCCTGGGTTGGGAAGATTCTCCTGCAGATGGGAATGGCTACCTGCTCCAGTATTCTGGCCTGGAGAATTCTATGGACTGTATAGTCCATGGGGTTGCAAAGAGTTGGACACAACTGAGTGACTTTTGATTTCACTTTTCTAAATAATAAGACAAAGACTAATAGTGCATCTAAAAATGGACAAGAAAACAAAAAGGCAATTTATAGAAGAGATACTTTTAATAGTTCCCCCTTACAAAAACAAGAGAGTACTCAAACCCTAGAATAATCAATAATATTTGACTTTATACAAGGTAACATTTCATATTCTATTGACAACAATTTTTAATGTGTAAAATGAGGAAAAATTAGAACCTCAGGGTAGGAATGTAATTTCAGGGGGGAAAAAAACCACTTAGAATATAAGAGGATCTTGAAAATAATATATATGCACTCCATATGACCCAGAAATTTCATTTCTAGGCATTTATATGGAAAATTCCCTAAATAGGAAATGTGTATAGGGAGCTTGTATCAGCAGTTTTTCTACCTGTACTTTTCTGAATCTGTAAAAGATCTTTGTAAGACTAGTTTACTTTCATCAATGTTAGTACAAACCTTGATTCTACTATAAGGCCTTCCATAACTATCCAGTCTAAATTAGAACATCCTCCCACTTAGCAGGAGAGAGATGACCTTTTCTACTTCCTCGTCTAAACAGGACCTCCATCAAAACCTGGCATATTAGACATTCAGATATTTAATGAGTAATAATATTGCTTGTTAAAGCAAAATACTGGAAACAAATTAAATGTACATCAATACTGGATACTATTATGTCAGATATAAAAAAACTATAAATTAAAGAGTATGCACTTGGTAAAACACATAGTGGTCAGTGAAATAAATCAAATTGGTAAATTGTATAGTTAGTATTAAATCGTTTAATGTAAAGATAGCATCCTCTAGACACTTAAAGTGTGTTCTGAGAATCAGTGTGGATTTGTGAACTGTTTCTTATGGCTCATTACAAAAAAATCAGAAATGCTTTTAAAAATGTATGGCTGTTCAATATTGCCACAACATCTGAGGATGCATTCAGTGGATTTGCCTCATTGAACCTCAAAGTTAGAGATTCGTTTAGTGTGGTTGAACTCACTAATGAATTGTTTGTGGCTTAAGCTGCATATCAGCCACCTGACCATGGCATCAGACATGGTCTGCAACAGATTGTGGAAAACACAAAATTCAAAACTAAAACATTTAACCCTTCATTATATATAGATACACATAACTTTCAGACAGTATTCTATATTGTTAATGCTTATGCCTATGTATGAGAAGTATGCTCCTGCTGCTGCTAAGTCGCTTCGGTCGTGTCTGACTCTTCGTGACCCCATGGACTGTAGCCCACCAGGCTCCTCCGTCCATGGGATTTATGAACCCTGGAAAAATACAGACACTGAATTCATGATAGTGGTTGTAGGTTTGTGAGGAGAGATAGAAGACGGAGACTAGGAAATTAAAATAAATGAGGTTTTATCTTTATCTAGAATGCTTTAATATACTTATTAAAATAATGATAAGGCAATGTGACAGGTAGTTATTAATTCTGAGTGTACAGTATTTATTTTTGTTAATATTATGATTTATACTTTTATGCCTTTTTCTCAAAATAAAACTAATAAAAAAGAAAGGAATTCTTCTAAATTAGAACAGGAAGTCAATTAACTCCAAGAAGAATGTCCTCAATAAGAGGAATGAAATGGATCCCAGCAATGGAAAAATGAACTAAAGAGCTGGACAGCATTCTGCTTCATAGCTCACAAAGGGGAGAAAAAGCCAATTAGTTTCTAGGTGAAAATCAAAAGATCCATGGAAATAAATGGTTCAGATTTCAAGAAAATGATCATATGGTTTTACAGATCTAATGCAGTTTAAAGAAAGAGCCCTGGCTTCCTAGTATGTTAGGAATATCTTTACATGGCACAAAGATTGTGACATTTAACACAAGGAGGATAAAAAGTTATCCTAAAGGATAACTTTTGCTGGGTTCTGTAGTAAATATTTACACAGTCATGATAATGGGAATACCATTGTTTTTCAATGTTTAAAGTCCTATGAAACAAACATGGATCATTTAAATATGGTGACAGAATAGAATGTAGACATTATCCATAGGCAATATAAGAGTAGAAATATAACTTGTCCTTTCCGTAACTTAGTCAAACATACGGGTAGTCCAATAATTTCATGAAGGATTTAGAGAATTAAATTGGATGTCATTTGACTATACACACTGTAGCTTTACTGTGTGGATATAATTTGAAAATAATTCAGTATAATATTAGAAAAAAGTAGATTAGCTGAATCCATTGAAAAATACCTGAGAGGAAGATTAGAGACTGAAATAAGATCTGAATTAATTAATTTGTAAATTGAACCTATGGTAATTGGGCTGAAGACAACCCTATCTGGAGGCCATGGTCTAAGAACCTCTGTTGATGTAGTGTCTATAGAGTAAGGCTTGTTTGTTCCTCATAATCTTGAGAAAAATCAACCAGCATGTGTGTGCTCTATATTTAAGGCCCCAAAATCTCTTTTTGTGAAAAACATTTAGTCAAGTAAGAAATGTTCTCTACATTAATGTAAGAATTTAAGGCCAAATTGCTCAAGATCACTTTTTTAAGTGGCTAATGAATTTGGTCCTGGGAAATTTTTTATTTTTTTAAATTTTATTTTGACTGCACTCGGTCTTCATTGCAGAGCAGGCTCTTTGTTGTGGTTCTGTGAGCTCAGTTGTCCTTTGGCATGTGAGATCTTGGTTCCCTGAATAGGAATTGAACCCATGTCCCCTACATTGGAATGTGGATTATTTCCCACTGGACTATCAGGGAAGTCCCAGTCCTGGGAAGGTTTAACATTAAAGATGGAGATAATGAGATAAATTGAGTCATTTTATTGGTATTGTTAAGCAAGTTTGAAAATATTCTGTTCATTAGTTATTTCAATTCATACTTATACTTTAAGAGAATTAAATTGGAAAGGTATTGTTTGATGACTCTTCATTGATAGTCCTTAAAAATAAAATTGATATATTTAGTTAATTTAAAACTGTTTAGGGGAATTTAATTTGTCAAAAGGCAATAGTTCAGTTCAGTCACTCAGTCGTGTCCGCCTCTTTGTGACCCCAGGGACTGCAGCACACCAGGCTTCCCAGTCGTATCACCAACTCCCGGAGCCTGATCAAATTCAAGTCCATCGAATCGGTGATGCCCTCCAACCGCCTCATCCTCTGTTATCCCCTTCTCCTCCTGCCTTCAATCTTTCCCAGCATCAGGGTCTTTTCCAATGAGTCAGTTCTTCACCTCAGGTGCCCAAAGTATTGGAGCTTCAGCTTCAGCATCAGTCTTTCCAATGAATATTCAGGACCGATTTCCTTTAGGATTGACTGTTTGAATCTCCTTGCAGTCCAGGGGACTCTCAAGAGTCTTCTCCAACACCAGTTCAAAAGCATCAATTCTTTGGCACTCAGCTTTCTTTATGGTCCAACTGTCACATCCATACATGACTTCTGGAAAAACCATATATTTGACTAGATGGACCTGTGTTGGCAAAGTAATGCCTCTGCTTTTTAATATGTTGTCTAGGTTGGTCATACTTTTCTTCCAAGAAGCAAGCGTCTTTTAGTTTTATGGCTGCAGTCACCATCTGCAGTGATTTTGGAGCCCAAGAAACTAAAGTCTGTCACTGTTTCCATTGTTTCCCACCTATTTGCCATGAAGTGATGGGACCAGATACCATGATCTTAGTTTTTTGAATGCTGAGTTTCAAGCCAGCAATGGAAATAGCCTTCTTTAAAAATTGTTAGAATAGCCAGATTTATAAATGTAATGATGTAATCCACATATTGCATTAAAAAAATCCATTAAGAACTGAACATTTTAATTTTTGATAAATAAAGTACCACTTATCAAAAATCTACAGTGGTTGTGTACAATAGCAATCATCAAGGATATAAAAAAGCACATTGATAAAAACATATGTTTGATGCAAGATAGAAGGGGAGTAGGGGATGAGAAAGAAAAGTAGAAGTACTGATTTTTGTAAAATATATTGAAACATTAAAAATATCACAAAAATGTTTGGAGAAAAATACTCCCCTGTGTAAAGGGGAGAGAATGTGAAATAAACATTTAAACATAAGTCCAAATATAAAAACTATTTCTGATTCTGCTAATGGCATACTAGGTAATTTGGAACAGTCTGTCTACTGAGGACAGTGGGAAAATTCATTTAAAGTAACTGAAATGTAACAAGATATGAGAATCACCAGGCCAGGGAGAATAAAGGATTTGCACATTAGCATATTTTTCTCCTATGGATGATTCCTGATTTTGTGATGGGCAGACATAACAAGCCTCAATAGCATTTTTGACAGTGAGGTTAATAAGAGATAAATTGGGGTATAGGTTTGCCAAGTGGGAGTAAACCCTGGTGAGTTCATTTACATTGGGTTGAGAGTCCAAATATTGCTGCATCAAAGGAGTAAGGGGAAACAATAGTCTTGCAAATATAGACAAGTAAGCCGGTGGAATAGAATAGACAGCTTAGAAACAGACCAGTGTTCAAGGACATCTGATTTATGGCAAAGGCATAAAGGATCAGTCTTAACAAGTGATACTGAGAAAATTGGATATGCAGAAGGGAAAAAATGCAGATCAGTCTGTTTCTTACCTCATACCATGTGCATGTGTGTGTATGCTCAGTCATGTCTGACTCTTTTGTGACCCCATAGGCGCCCATGACGCCTCTGTCCATGGAATTTTCCAGTCAACAATACTGGAGTGGATTGCCATGTCCTCCACCAGAGAATCTTCCTGACTCAGGGATCAGACTTACAACTCTTGCATCTCTTGCATTGGCAGGCAGATTCTTTACCACTGTGCCACCTGGAAAGCCCTGTACCATATACAAAAATAAACTACAGATGGGTAAATTTAAATCTCAACATGAAAAGTAAACCAAAATTCTAGAATATAAGATACTATTTTCATGAATTTGTGTTGGAAAATACTTAAGTAAAATACAAAGCACTGTCCTTAATGGATAAGATTGATACATTTGCCTACATTAGAAACAAGAGCTGTAAATCAGGAGATATTAAATTGAAAAATCAAGATAGAGAATTGCAGAAAATATTTACAACACATATAATTGACAAAATGTCATATCTAATACATAACGTGTCTTCATTTGGATTTATCCTGAAGTGGAGCCTGACAAAAGGATTTGAATATACCTAGTTTATTTGTGCAGTAGTCCTAAGAAACACTTGTAAGTTGTAAGTATCTGAGGAAATGAAACAGGGAAGAGAGGCAATACATACACATTAACGAGCAGATTACTGCAGTTTTGCTCTATCTCCATCACCATTCTTTCATCTGAGTCCTTGAATTTACAAAGTAGGAAGACTGAATGGAATTGCAATGTCAGCAACTTATACTTCAGAATTCTGCCAGTCCATCAAGTGCAAATAAAACATATGAGATATAGATCAAGAAGAAATGAAAGAAAAAAAAAACAGAAAAACAGACATTTCTGTTTTGAAAATCAGTTTTACTGGGTAAAGTTATCTGATTGAGGGCAGGAGGAGAAGTGGGCAACAGAGGATGAGATGATTGGAGAGCACCACTAGTTCAATGAACATGAGTTTGAGAAAACTCTGGGAGATAATGGAGGACAGGGAGGCCTGGTGTGCTATAGTCCATGGCATTAGAAAGAACTGGATACAAATTAGCGACTGAACCACAGCACCTATAGCAAAGATATCTTGGTTGCTTGGTAGAGACAGTAACTCTGAAAGGTGATGTATAATCCATTTCCTTAAATTCACTTTTAATTATTAACCACACACATGCCTTAGAACTACTAACATACCTTAGGACTACTAACAATAACATTACTGTTGGACATCAAGCAAATTTAATGTCTGCCTCCAGATTTGGGGGAAAGTTTCTTCTGGATTTATAATTATTATTTTTTGTGTGTGTGTGTAATAAAGTTTTATTAAAGTATAAAGGAGATAGAGAAAGCTTCTGACATAGGCATCAGAAGGGGGCAGAAAGAGTACCCGCTTGTTAGTGTTAACAATGAAATTATATAATCCAAAGACTATCTGGAGGTTGTAAAGACCTCATCAGACCTACTCCCATAATTTACATTTTAAGATAACACTGTCCTCAGGCAAGATACATCCTTGTAAAGACCAGGACTACTCCCATAATTAACATTTTAAGATAACAGAAGGTTGAATCCAAAGACTGTCCTTAGGCAGGATACATTATTGTTATATAATCCTAAGGAATGTGGAGAAAGAAAAAAAGTTTGTCCTTTCTTCCTCCTTGAGAATTCCAGATCCCTCTCTCCTTGGGGACCCCTAGACTCCCTATCAACCTGCCTAGGAACTGACTCTCTCATTCCCCCCTTTTCTTTTTAGGAGAATTATGTTGCCTAGGGAAAAGGGGCATCGTTCTCATTCCATAACTACTTCCAAGCTGACTGGGGCGTTGTCCCTAAATTGGTGAGGCAACATATTTTCCTAATCCTCATATTGAGGATATCTGATCCAGGGGCTCAAATAGTAGCTGGAGGAAGCTACAGCAGTAGCAGGAGTTTGAGCAACCATTTGTAACTTAAAAGCTTTCATGCGGCTAGAAACAAATCCAGTTATACAATTACAGATACAAACAGCAAAAACACAACATTCAGAATCAAAACTAAAAGTCACATCATGTCCATAGTTACAGTGCAAAACGATTTTTGCTGTGAATGTTATGACTTCCTGCAGTATTGATGGTCTAAGGCCATCTATTGGGAATGCTTGTTTATTGTTACCCTAGACATATTTTCTGCCATTTCAAACCATTCCTAACAAGGGTTTTACATGAAGTCAAGTATCATAAAGAATGGTAGGTATTAAACATTAAATAGTTAAAACACTGAGCATTAGAGAGCTGTAGGGTAGCACAGAGTTGGACATGACTGATGCAACTTAGCAGCAGCAGCAGGGTAGCAGGTATAGTAATAGACATAAGCAGGGAGATTTTCTTTCTAATATACTGTTATAAACATGTAGTCAAATAGTATGGGAGGTTACTGAGTGTTTTATTTTCTTTGTAGCAATTGCAGTCTTCCATTCTTGTGTGAAGCCTCAAGAACACAGGACTGATGCAGAGAATACTGCTGTGGGTGTCTGATGATCTGTGGTGTGACTCAAGCCCAGAGTCTAATATAAGTTTAGTCCATAGGCACAACCAGATTCCCTTTAACATTGGCAAAAGGGACTGTCTTTGTGAATTATGTAGTGATTTCCAACCTGTTGAAAGAACTTTATAAAAGAAATTACTGAAAAAGTATCAGTTTGAGGTGCCATTGTTTAAATGCCCTGCTGCTGCTGCTAAGTCGCTTCAGTTGTGTCCGACTCTGTGCGACTCCAGAGACGGCAGCCCACCAAGCTCCCCTGTCCCTGGGATTCTCCAGGCAAGAACACTGGAGTGGGTTGCCATTTCCTTCTCCAATGCATGAAAGTGAAAAGTAAAAGTGAAGTCGCTCAGTCCTGTCCGACTCTTAGGGACCCCATGGACTGCAGCCTACCAGGCTCTTTCGTCCATGGGATTTTCCAGGCAAGAGTACTGGAGTGGGGTGCCATTGCCTTAAGGAACTGAATATTCTGCAGACATCACTACTGAAAAAAGTATTGTGAATGACTTTGAAGTGAGTCACGTGTGTGTCTGTATCATTAGCCAATTAGCAGAAACTACTTCTTATGTGCCTGGGCACAGTGAATCTTAGTTAAAGAATGATGAGTCTACTGCAAAGATTAGCTGTTCCAAAATAAATTTCCTAAGGGGCCTGTGAGCCCCAGCTGGAGCAACATGACAATCTCACTTTATTGTGAAATAATATCCTATTAATTGGGAACTGAAGCAAAAATAGGTGAATGGTCATCCAACCATCTCCAAGCTAAACATATTGAATAAATCAGTAGCCTAGCTTGTCCAAAATACAACATTTGTTTTAAAAAATATTTTACTTTTAAAAAGTTGTCAGGAATTTAAGGCACAACCCATGAGCAGGATGCAGTGGGACAAACATCAGAAGGTCTGGTTCTCCGAGCAAAGTCTAGCCACAAGCTGACGAGTGACTCTCGCAAACTGTTTTTCTCTGATAAGCTTTAGCTTTCAGTAGGAGTTTCATTGCACCATGTAACTTTTAAGATCCCATTCATCTCTCAAATCCTATTAAAGTGTATGATATGAAATTGCAATATTTGACTGATTTTATCTTCAGAAGTCCTATGTCACGTGGTTCAACCTAAATTATCATGATCTTGAGAGGATTTATGGATACCTACAAAAATCTCCTTCGAGGCTTTTTGACATGAAACATTGAATATTCTACCTTATGCTTACAAATAACCAAGCGAAAGATGTTGTGTGCCCCTGGCCTGGAGAGCCAAACTTTTGACAGCAAAGTAAGGGTTTATTGCAGGGTACCAAGCAAGGGAGACAAGCCTGGTCTCTCAGTTAATGGTTTTCAAAAGGGGATGAACAAAGAGTCAGGGATTAATCGCCATCACGTGACGTTTCTTAACTGTAGTTTCAGGAGTCAGGATGTCTATGATTTATGGTGGCCCATGATGGTCTGTGAGTTCTTGTCCTGGAGAAACCACCTGAGTTTTTCCTTTAATGATGCTATTGACAACAGTGATGTTAGTCATCTGACTCTGGTTGAGTAGTGTTCAGTTAGCATGGGATTGAGATCACAGGTGACAAGAAAGGGAATAAAGTCATGGATAGAGGAGTTAATCGGAGAAGGCAATGGCACCCCACTCCAGTACTCTTGCCTGGAAAATCCCATGGATGGAGGAGCCTGGTGGGCTGCAGTCCATGGGGTCGCTGAGGGTCAGACACGACTGAGCGACTTCACT
>NW_011494903.1:2522036-2550003 GCF_000754665.1 Bison bison bison
CCACTCCAGTGTTCTTGCCTGGAGAATCCCAGGGACAGAGGAGCCCAGTGGGCTGCCGTCTCTGGGGTTGCACAGAGTCGGACACGACTGAATCGACTTAGCAGCAGCAGCAGCAGAGGAGTTAATCATAAACTCAGAAGGGGAGCTCAGTTTTAGGGGCACTGAGCTTCATGTCCCAATCATGTGTTAATTTTCCTCAGATCTTTGGGGGAAAGAGGTGATGACCACTCTGGCTACTTCCTGCTGAAACAGGGCATAGTTCTGTCTCAGTTTTCTTCATGGAAATTCTGTACATCATGTGACAAATATTCCTGAGTTCCAGGTTTGGGATTTGAGTTTTACATGATTAAGATCTCAGTCCCTTGGTACACTATTTTGGTGCAACAGCTAAAAGGACATTCTGTAGTCAGGTGCCCAATTAGAAGTAGGAAGAACAATGATAACCTGTGCTTTAATAAACCTTGGAAAATAGATCTTATTCTTTGGGGAATTCAGGAGAAAGTCCTGAAAACAAGCATGTATCTGGCACTTCTGGGGAGAGTTGTGGTCAAGTAACCAGCTGCCTGGTTCTGTCTAAGGAGGTTTTAACTTCTAATGTGGTATTAATATATACATAATGGGGCGATTGGTCACAGTGTATATGTCTCCTTTTTCTGCTGAAATCTAGTAAAAAAAATTTTTTTATTGTCTAGTACTATTCTGGCCAAAAGAATATAGTGCCTTCTGTGGGGAGGGTACAGTTTGAACTATTTCATTTGTTATTACTCCTAAAGTTAGAAAAAATTTGATTGTTAGAAGAGGAGACCTTAGGACCATAAGGTGAGATTTGACAACTGCTAGAAGCTTTTCTTTTTTTAATGGCTGAGTGTGTCCTTGAGTCTGATACAGTTCAGAAAACTCAAGTTCTTAGTAATACAGAAACATATCTGCAGCTGTGTCCACAATGGCCACCTAGCTGTATTTTGGATGCCTGAATCAGTTACTCTATTTTGATTTTTTAAATGCATTCTTTTTCTTAATGGTTAAAGCATATGTGCAATGCTTTTCTGACAGGCCACAGAACAGGTCATTTTGGTTATCATAAAGTTTAAGTCAGATGGTGCATAATCCGGAATGATTTCCTCATACCTTAAAATGTGATGGAAAAGGCAATGGCATCCCACTCCAGTACTCTTGCCTGGAAAATCCCATGGACGGAGGAGCCTGGAAGGCTGCAGGCCATGGGGTCGTTAAGAGTCGGACAGGACTGAGCGACTTCACTTTCACTTTTCACTTTCATGCATTGGAGAAGGAAATGGCAACCCACTCCAGTGTTCTTGCCTGGAGAATCCCAGGGACGGGGGAGCCTGGTGTGCTGCCGTCTATGGGGTCGCACAGAGTCGGACACGACTGAAGCGACTTAGCAGCAGCAGCAAAATGTAAACATTTCTTCTATCAGTTCCTGTTTTATTTGCCTGTCTTTCAAAAGAAAGTATTGATGATGCCCTTTAAGGTTAGTGTGGTCACCAAGGGTTCATGTCCTTTGGTGCTAGAACTCATATATGTGTGTGTGTGTGTGTGTGCTTAGTTACCCACTTTGGGGGAAAACTAACCAGACATAGTGAATAAGCTCTATGAGCTGTGCTAATGGGGAAACATTTCATAGGCTATACAATTTATCAGACATACTGAACTGTCACACAAACCTTGTACTTGTGCTTTTATCAGTAGACTTAAAGCGAGCAGTGATGCCTGAGTAGTTATACTCTGTAACTACTTCACTGGACAATTTTCTTCTCATCCTGAACATTGTGGGCAACAGTATGGTTAGGGGTAAACCAAAGCTTTCTATTCTGATAGGGAGGTAAGCTTTTGTTAAATAATTCTATTGAATTAGTAGAATGATTCTTACAGTCTTGGTCCAAATTCCGAGATCAGTTGTCTACAACTGCTGTCTTCTTCTCCTGGTGTGGGTGTTGCTTGGGGTCAGAATTTTTTTTTTTTTAATTGATCTGTTCAGTGCAGAGGCCCTTGTTAAGTGTGAAATGTGAATTCAAGAATCAATTTCCATATTATCATATGTGAAACGGATTGCCAGTCCAGGTTCAATGCAGGATACAGGAAGCTTGGGGCTGGTGCCCTGGGATGACCCAGAGGAATGGGATGGGGAGGGAGGTGGCAGGGGGGTTCAGGATGGGGAACACATGTACACCGTGGTAGATCCATGTCAGTGTATGGCAAAACCACTACAATATTATAAAGTAATTAGCCTCCAATTGAAATCAATAAATTTATATTAAAAAAACAAAACAAAACAAGAATCAATTTCCTTCAGTTTTACTGAGCATGCCATAGTGAAAAGTGCCTGATCGAGGTCCTTTCATCTAAGATAAAGACAGGGTCTTTTAAATGATGTCATTTTCAGTACGAATGATAACCTAATTGTGGGTCATGGGGTATCTGATCTTCATCCAGAGATAGATAAGCCACAGAAGCAAACTTAGAATGTCTTTTTATTAATTTAACTTTATATTAATGTAACATAGCAATAAGGAGCATTACAGGAAGTAGGCAATAAGTACAAGACCTCAGTAGATACAAAACCTCAAAAACAATTAGCACTAAAACTCAACTTCCACTGAAACATAATCTTTTTCTAATATTTAGTTTACTTACAAAAAGTTCATTATATCAAGTTATTTTAAACTTATTTTTATTGTACCTAGTTTAGAAATCAAATAAGATCTTACATCTGCTGAAAATTTGTCAGCAAGAAAAATAAATTTGAAGAGTTGGCTTTAAGCAACCTATTTCCCAAACTTATTGTCATGATTAGGATTATGTGCTGAACTTGCCTGGCCTTAATTTGTAAAGCCACAGAAAACATCCAACAGTTTGAAATCTTGTAATTATAAAACTAGGATTTCACTCATTTATTTTGTATGATTAGGTAGATTTATATTTATATATTCAACAAACATCAAGTATCTAATTTGAAGCAAACACTTTTATGTATTGGGGATCACAGTGGTAAATGATGGAATATGTATCTAATCTTCATGATGCTTGTATGCCAGAGGATGGAGCTAGATCACAAAGGTGTGAACAAGGAAATAAGCAAGACCACTATAGTCTGTATAAGTATAGGAAGAAAGTGAAGAGAGAGGACCTAGCAAAGGCCATCTAGGATTGAGTGGACATAAACAAGAGACAACTCACTGAGGAGGAGAAATTTAAGCTGGGGCCTGATGAAGGCTGATCAGTCATCTGTTGAGGAGTTAAAAGATACTCTTTTCAAGTAGAGGGAATGATGAGAAGGAGAGGGCTTGTATCATTCAAGGACTAAAGGAATTCAGTGTGGCTGGAGTACCAAGAGTAAGGGGTAGAGAGAAATGTGCATATACTGAGGTGTGCTTTCAAGATAAGACTCGTGGATCTAGGTGAGAGGGACAAGTAATGGAGACTCACTCTGAGTGGTACCTCTCTCCAAGTAGAAGTCTTGAGCCAATGGACAATAATCAGTACCTAAATCCAGTATCTTGCCTCCAATTCTGTCTATTCATCTCTGCCTGAACTTAGTTATACTTTTCTTCATGTGTGTTGCAATATTTTCTCCCTTGAGTAAAGCAGGAAAATGATTTTATTTTTCTCTGTGGATGTTCTCTAGGAAAAAGTTCAGTTTATAAAACTGGAGATGTGGGTGTCACTTGAAAATAAGCCTTCTTAAGACAGTGCTGGAAAAATACTATTCACTCTATGGTAATTAAAAAATCCAGGCTACCATAGCCAAGTAGGTGCTTGGGTAACTTTACCCAAAGCATCTTCCTTGACATTAATTTCAGTTCAGTTCAGTCGCTCAGTCATGTCCGACTCTTTGCAACCCCATGGACTGCTGCACGCCAGGCTTCCCTGTCCATCAGCAGCTCCCGGAGTTTACTCAAACTCATGTCCATTGAGTCAGTGATGACATCCAGCCATCTCATCCTCTGTTGTCCCCTTCTCCTCCCGCCTTCAGTCTTTCTCAGCATCAGGGTCTTTTCCAATGAGTCAATTCTTCGCATCAGGTGGACAAAGTATTGGAGTTTCAGCTTCAGCATCAGTCCTTCCAATGAATATTTAGAACTGATTTCCTTAAAGATGGACTGCTTTCCTTAAAGATCTCCTTGCTGTCCAAGGGACTCTCAAGAGTCTTCAGTAATTAATTTTTCATCACACTTAAGGCCTGGCCTCTTTGGCTTGATACATGTAAACAGTCAAATAACTAGCATTCTCTAGTTCTGTCCTTACCAAACCACTTTCAAAGTATTTCTTGGTCTCCCATTTATAATGGCTAATAGGAAAATAATGTGTTGGCTAGAGGATTATAATGCCTTGTCCCCTGAGTAGTTTGTTCATAAAGGAATGTATCAAATTTACTCATCTGCCTTGAGCTGGTTGACAAAGAGTCTGTCCCTGAGAGATGGACCTGTTTCTGTCTGCTTACAAAATATTTCTGTGGCTAGGTGGTTGGTGGATAACACGACAGTGTCACAATAGTAATGAAGGTATTTAGAAGAAAATTGAATAACAATCATTTATAATGCACAACTATTTTTATTCAGTAACTCTGTTAAATTGAAAGAAAGGTACATATGTAAATATATATGTATATATATATATATACACATACATACATACATAATTTCAGTCAGTGCTCATTATTCATGTATTTCACATTTGTAAATTCACCTACTCATTAAATTGATCTGTAACCCCAAACCAATACATGGGGCAATGTTTCAGTCATTCACCACCATGTGCAAAGGGACAAAATTTCCAATTGAGTTAAACGAAATATGCTCTGCCTCCTTTTTTCAGCTCTCATACTGCAAACAAGTATCCTTCCATGATCTAGTTAGTATCATGATTTGCATTTTTGTACAAAGGAGAATACATATCAAGGTGTTATGATATGTTTAGGTATGAGATGTTCTCCATTAGTGGAAGCTAAGCCCATACTCCCACAAAATCAGAAGCCACTGGGAAAGCCAAGTACTGCAGTAGACTTAGTGTAAGTTTTAGCCAGGATCCTGTTTTCATTTTCATGGGCAAGTGTCATTTTATTTTTTAGATTCTGTCATTGTTTGGCTTTCTGCTTTATTCCTCTCATCCTCTGATTTTGGAACTGATCTAGCCAAGTGTATCTGATTGCCTGCTGCTGCCTCACATACCACAGATTTTTTTTTTTCCCTTGGCTGCTGTGTTTAGCTTTTGTTATGCCCTCAACTTTAAATGCTTTGCTCCCTTAATATGCACAAAGCTGAATTATTTTCTCTAATTCCCACTTTCCTGCCTCCAGACAGCTGTAATCTCTCACTTCTTTAAATACTTAATGACAGTCTTTCTTCTCTGTGGCACTGCTGTGTTGTCCATTTGATTTTGATGATTTGGTTATTTGTCCCACTCATTTTCGTATTTTTCACCTTGCTTGACTCAATGCCTTAAGCATGTTAAATTTATGTTTATAGAATAAAAGTATTTAGTCCAGTGGTTTTCAATTTTAAGTCACAAACCATGTATAATTATGACTGATGAGTGTTGTTGTATGGTAGAAACCAACACATTGTAAAGCTATTTTCCTCCAATTAAAAACAAATCTGATGAAAGTGTCTCAGCAAAAAAGAGCAAGTTAAAGTTCTACTACATTTCCAGGTATTTGCAGTTTCTATCCCATCACTACTACCTCCCCAAGTCCATAAATGTAAAAAGCGTGATTTATTTCAAAATCTTCAGAATGACTATGTTGAAGCCCAGTGACTGCGTTGAAGCCCACAGAAGTCAAGTAATTTGTCCTTGGCTAATGGAAAAGCCTGGAGTAGAGCTGAAGTTCAATGATTTTCAGGCTAGAGGTCTCTTTCAATGTGGTTGCCTTGATCTGGATCATAAGAATATACTCTTATTGTCTCCAAATGAGGAGACAGGCACCTCAAGCACAGGCTGGTAATGTTCTGGTGGATATTTCTGATATCAAGAGGCAAGTAAGTGCTTAAAGAGTCAGATGGAAAACAGTGGACAGAGAAGCAGAAAATTGGTTAGAAGCCCAGACTCACCCTTTACCGTTTGTGGGTCTCTAGTTCAACCAAATGTTCTGGGAAATCAAGAGGCTAATGACTGCAGGGAATCTACATGTGTTCCTGGTTCTGCATGTTCTACATGTGGAGGCCCATGATCAAATATTCATCCATCTGGCTTTATCCTGAGGTAGGAAGTTGTGTAGAGTCTCAAAATCTCAGAGGCAGAGTCTTGAATGCTTTTTTGTGTCACAAGTGCTGATTCATTTCTAATTTCTTTGGAGGAACCTCTTAAACTCTGATAAAACCTGATTCCTGTGTAGAAATATGATAAAGATCAGTTCTCTTGAAATATTCATGTTGCAAGAAGCCCTGAGACTTTATTTCTAAAGCTGGACTGTGTTTTGCAGTTCTTAAGCCAGTAGCAAGACTGAATTCACTATTCTGCCTTAACTGGTTTATCAAGTGACCCTTGATTCCCACCATCACCAATTCTAAGAGACAGATCAGGAACTTGTTTTCCTTTTCAGACTTTGAACTGAAGACATGGCTTAAGCTTTCTCAAGAAGTTGCATTTCTAATGTCACCAGTATCACCCATTTAAGTGGTTTCCAGATTACTGACTCACAAAAATAGCAAGATAATAATTTTTCACAGGGGAAATTTATTATGCAACAATACATGACCATGACTAATACAATAATATATACCCACATGCTCATACTTAAACAAGAGGTTCTGGGTTGTTGGCCTTGCCAACTCTTTCACCTCAGTGAACTCTTCTAAGAATACCAGGAGTCAGGAATCATCAGGGCCATCTGTGAAGCTGGCTGCCAGAGGAGTGAAGATCAGGAGGCAAAAACAAAGCCTTTGCTTTAGGTCTTAATGTCTCATCTAAAGGCCCAGGCAGAGAAGGCAATGGCACCCCACTCCAGTACTCTTGCCTGGAAAATCCCATGGATGGAGGAGCCTGGTAGGTTGCAGTCCATGGGATCGCTAGAGTCAGACACGACTGAGCAACTTCACTTTCACTTCTCACTTTCATGTATTGGAGAAGGAAATGGCAACCCACTCCAGTGTTCTTGCCTGGAGAATCTCAGGGACGGGGGAGCCTGGTGGGCTGCCGTCTCTGGGGTCGCACAGAGTCGGACACGACTGATGCGACTTAGCAGCAGCAGCAGCAAAGGCCCATGCTCTCTGCAAGAAATAGGCTTTACCAGTTTACCTTAAACTAAAAGAGGCAGTCCTTGAGAAGACACTTGAACTCTTAAGACAAACAGACTGCCACTAGCTATACAAGTTCTTTGTCACATGCCCAATTCAGGGCCATTCTTTAATTGAAATTCACATGTGCTCAATGCAAACACTGTCCTAAACATGGATTGGCAGATTTTTCTGTAGCCTGCTCTTTAGAAAGAGAAAGTGTAAGACTTGAAGCAGTGTTCTAAAGTATAGCAGAAGATGTTTCATTATGGCCGTGCAAAGAAGACATAGCCGTTTGAAATGATGCTTTTCTCTTATAGCAAAAGTATCAATTTACAAAAGAGAAAAGTTAAAGAAAATAGTGTGCATATGTCATTAACATGTACATTTGAAAGTGATATCAAAGGTCATCTAACTTAATATAACTTTAAATATATTTAATTTTAAAATTATTTTTTCTTTTTTAATATAAATTTATTTATTTTAATTGGAGTTTAATTACTTTACAATATTGTATTGGTTTTGCCATATATCAACATGAATCCACCACAGGTATACATGTGTTCCCCATTCCGAAACCCCCTCCCTCCTCGTACCATCCCTCTATGATCCACCTCCCAGAATATTGGAAATAAAAGCAAAAATAAACAAATGGGACCTAATTAAACTTAAAAGCTTCTGCACAACAAAGGAAACTATAAGCAAGGTGGAAAGACAGCCTTCAGAATGGGAGAAAATAATAGCAAATGAAGCAACTGACAAACAACTAATCTCAAAAATATACAAGCAACTCCTGCAGCTCAATTCCAGAAAAATAAACGACCCAATCAAAGAATGGGCCAAAGAACTAAATAGACATTTCTCCATAGAAGACATACAGATGGCTAACAAACACATGAAAAGATGCTCAACATCACTCATTATCAGAGAAATGCAAATCAAAACCACTATGAGGTACCATTTCACGCCAGTCAGAATGGCTGCGATCCAAAGGTCTACAAGCAATAAATGCTGGAGAGGGTGTGGAGAAAAGGGAACCCTCTTACACTGTTGGTGGGAATGCAAACTAGTACAGCCACTATGGAGAACAGTGTGGAGATTCCTTAAAAAACTGGAAATAGAACTGCCTTATGATCCAGCAATTCCACTGCTGGGCATACACACTGAGGAAACCAGAAGGGAAAGAGACACGTGTACCCCACTGTTCATCACAGCACTGTTTATAATAGCCAGGACATGGAAGCAACCTAGATGCCCATCAGCAGATGAATGGATAAGAAAGCAGTGGTACATATACAAATGGAGTATTACTCAGCCATTAAAAAGAAAACATTTGCATCAGTTCTAATGAGGTGGATGAAACTGGAGCCGATTATACAGAGTGAAGTAAGCCAGAAAGAAAAATACCAATACAGTATACTAACACATATATATGGAATTTAGAAAGATGGTAACAATAATCCTGTATGTGAGACAGCAAAAGAGACACAGATGTATAGAACAGTCTTTAAATTCTTGACTGTTAATTGATATGCAATACAATTATCTCTTTGTGGTATAATGTTTCATGGATTTTGACAATTGTATATAATCATGTATCCACCACCATAGTTATGGAATAGAACAGTTTCATCATTTCAAAAATTACCTTTTGCTTCCTCTTTATAGTTAACATTTTGTCTATCCTCTAAACCCTGGCAGCCACTGATCTTTTCTGTGTCCCTGTAGTTTTGCCTTTCCCAGAAAGTCACATAAATAAAATCACAAGATATGCAAACCAGTTCCCACAGGATAACTGGTTTCTTCTACTTTGCAAAACACATTTGAGATTCTTTCATTTATTTACTAAATCAGTAATTTGCTCCTTTTTGTTACTGAATAGTGTTTTGTTTTATGAATGTACTATAAGTACATCTAGTTGAAGAACATCTGGATGTTTCTAATTTTTGATGATTTTAATGAAACAGCTGTAAACATTTGTGAACAGGCATTATGTGAAGATAAGGTTTTATGAAATGGGCTGGCTGAGTCAGTGCTAAGTGTATGTTTAACTTTATAATAAGTCGCTCGTGTCCCAGGTGGCTGTATCATTTTTCATTCCTTAAGGGGATGCATGAGAGTTCCAGTTGCTCCTTATCCTCATTATCACTTGTTATTGTCAAGTGATTTTTTTAGTCATTCTAATATGTATGATGTCTCATTGTGGTTTTAATTTACATTTAATTTGCCTTTTCTAGTGATTAATGATGCTGAGCATCTTCTCAAGTGTATATTGGGCCATTCCAATACCTGTGTAGATCTTTTGCCTGCTCTCTTATTGGGTTGTTTGTTTTCTTGTTGAACTTGAGTGTTCTTTGTGTATTCTGGATTTAACAACTTTGTCAGACATGTGATTTGCAAATTAGTTTTTCCTGGTGTGTGACCTGTCTTTTCATTCTCTTAATATTACCTTTTGTGGAGCAAACATTTTTTGGTAAAGCTTAATTTATTAAATTTTTAATAGATTGTGCTTTTATCGTATTTTAAAAATGTTTGTATAACCAAAAGTCACCAAGAAATTTTCCTATGTTTTCATCTAGAAGTCATGTGATTTTATGATTTTAGATTTAGTATAGCCCATTTAGAATTTATTTGTGTAAAAAGTGTGAGATAGAAGACAAGGCTTAACCTCACTTTACAAATGAATAAGCTAAAGAATGGTCTTCAGAAAAAAAAATATTGACTTGCTAAAATTACAAGATTTTTACCAGTAGTACCAGGCTGGGTACTCCTGGTCTTCTGACCCCCACTGCATCTCATTTTTACTCAAGTAACTTTTAGTTTGACTTTTCCCTAATTTTGTTCCTGTTATCTTTCTGAGTTTCCGGATGCTTCTGTCCAGAGCTTTGGGAAACTTATGTTTTTATCATTCGTACTAAAGGCAGAGATGAATAGTTGCTGGCCAAATGTTGGAGGCCCATATATTGTGTCAAAACCACTCTTTGTTTATCAGATATTGCCATAATAATGCTGCATAACAAACCGATTTTTAAAAAATGGTGCCTTATAGTGTTTTTTCTTTCTTTTCTTCTTTTTTTTTTTATTTTTGAGTACTTAAACAACAGACATTTATTTCTTACAGCTCTGGAAATGAGAAGTACAAAATCAAAGTGTCGGCATGGTAGGCTTAATCCTGAGGTGTCTCTTCTTGATTTGCAGGCAAGTACCACCTCAAGAATCTATGGGTCAGCTGGAGTTCACTCATCTAGACTTTATTCAGGTAGGCAGCTTGGCTTTAGACTGCGGATTGGATGGATTTATTTCAGGTTGTGGGTTGGGTTCGGATGGCACTCAACTCCAGTACTCTTGCCTGGAAAATCCCATGAATGGAGGAGCCTGGTAGGCTGCAGTCCACGGGGTTGTGAGGAGTCGGACACGACTGAGCGGCTTCACTTTCACTTTTCACTTTGATGCATTGGAGAAGGAAATGGCAACCCACTCCAGTGTTCTTGCCTGGAGAATCCCAAGGATGGGGGAGCCTGGTGGGCTGCCGTCTATGGGGTCGCACAGAGTCGGACACGACTGAAGCAACTTAGCAGAAGCAGCAGCAGTGGGTTGGGTTTGTTCAGAGAAAAAGCCAATTCTGACTCCATGTTGGAAACTGTTTCTTTGACTTGCTTTCTCTTGTGAAAGTGTTAGTCTCTTAGTTGTGTCTGACTCTTTGCGACCCATGGACTGTAGTCTGTCAAGCTCCTTTGTCTGTTGGATATTCCAGGTAAGAATACTGGAGTGAATTCCAGGGGGTCTACCCAACCCAGGGATTGAACTCAGGTCTCCTGCATTGCAGATGGATTCTTTACCATTGGAACTTAACAGCTAAGAAAAGAAAAAGCTAAAGGCAAAGGAAAAAAGGAAAGATATACCCATTTGAATGCAGAGTTCCAAAGAATAGCAAGGAGAGATAAGAAAGCCGAATTTAGAAAGATGGTAACAATAACCCTGTATACGAGACAGCAAAAGAGACACTGATGTATAGATCAGTCTTTTGGATTCTGTGGGAGAGGGAGAGGTGGGATTTGGGAGAATGGCATTGAAATACGTATAATATCATATATGGAACGAGTCACCAGTCCAGGTTCGATGCACGATACTGGATGCTTGGGGCTGGTGCACTGGGACGACCCAGAGGGATGGTATGGGGAGGGAGGAGGGAGGAGGGAGGAGGGTTCAGGATGGGGAACACATGTATACCTGTGGTGGATTAATTTTGATGTTTGGCAAAACCAATACAATATTGTGAAGTTTAAAAATAAAATGAAATTAAAAAAAAAAAGAAAGCCTTCCTCAGTGATCAATGCAAAGAAATAGAGGAAAACAATAGAATAGGAAAGACTAGAGATCTCTTCAAGAAAATTAGAGATACCAAGGGAGCTTTTCATGCAAAGATGGGCATAATAAAGGGCAGAAATAGTATGGACCTAACAGAAACAGAAGATATTAAGAAGAGGTGGCAAGAATACACAGAAGAACTATACAAAAAAGATTTTCATGACCCAGGTAATCACAATGGTGTGATCACTCACCTAGAGCCAGACATCCTGGAATACAAAGTCAAGTGGGCCTTAGAAAGCATCACTACGAATAAAGGTAGTGGGGGTGATGGAATTCCAGTTGAGCTATTTCAAATCCTAAAAGATGATGCTATGAAAGTGCTGAACTCAATATGCCAGAAAATATGGAAAACTCAACAGTGGCCACAAGATTGGAAACAGTCAGTTTTCATTTCAATCCCAAAGAAAGGCTATGCCAAAGAATGTTCAAACTACTGCACAATTGCACTTATCTCATATGCTAGCAAAGTAATGCTCAAAATTCTCCAAGCCAGGCTTCAACAGCATGTGAACCATGAACTTCCTGATGTTCAAGCTGGGTTTAGAAAAGGCAGAAGGATAAGAGATCAAATTGCCAACATTTTATGGATCATTGAAAAAGCAAGAGAGTTCCAGAAAAACATCTACTTCTGTTTTATTGACTACTCCAGAGCCTTTGACTGTGTGGATCACAATAAACTGTGGAAAATTCTGAAAGAGATGGAAATGCCAGACCACCTGACCTGCCTCTTGAGAAATCTGTATGCAGAAGCAACATTTCAAGAAGAAACAGTTAGAACTGGACATAGAACAACAGACTGGTTCCAAATAGGGAAAGTAGTACATCAAGGCTGTATATTGTCACCCTGCTCATTTAATTTATATGCAGAGTACATCATGTGAAATGCCAGGCTGGAGGAAGCTCAAGCTGGAATCAAGATTGCCAGGAGAAATATCAACAACCTCAAATGTGCAGATGACACCACCCTTATGAAGAAAGCAAAGAAACTAAAGAGCCTCTTGATGAAAGAGAAAGAAGAGAATGAAAAGTTGGTTTAAAACTCAACATTCATAAACCTAAGATCATGGCATCCAGTCCCATCACTTCATGGCAAATAAATGGGGAAACAATAGAAACAGTGACAGACATTATTTGTTTATTTTTCATTTTTGGGCTCCAAAATCACTGCAGATGGTGATTGCAGCCATGAAATTAAACGACTCTTGTTCCTTGGAAGAAAAGCTGTAACCAACCCAGACAGCATATTAAAAAGCAGAGACATTACTTTGCCAACAAAGGCCCATTTAGTCAAAACTATGGTTTATCCAGTAGTCATGTATGGATGTGAGAGTTGGAATATAAATAAAGCTGAGCACCCAAAACTGATGCTTTTGAACTGTGGTGTTGGAGAAGACTCTTGAGAGTCCCTTGGACTGCAAGGAGATCCAACCAGTCCATCCTAAAGGACATCAGTCCTGAATATTCATTGGAAGGACTGATGCGGAAGCTAAAACTCCAATACTTTGGCCACTTGATGTGAAGAACTGACTCATTTGAAATGACCCTGATGCTGGGAAAGATTGAGGCAGGAGGAGAAGGGGACAACAGAGGATGAGATGATTGGATGGCATCACCAACACAATGGACATGAGTTTGAGTAAGCTCCACGAGTTGGTGATGGACAGGGAAGCCTGGCTTCCTGTAGTCCATGGGGTCACAAAGAGGCAGACACAACTGAGTGACTGAACTGAAGCAGATCTATTGAGGCAGTTTATGTAGAAACTCAATCCTGAAGTCATTGGTTTCTGAGAACAGTCATCATGCTTGTATGGGACTTCTGCACTCATTTAGGTGCTTCAAAATTTATATAATTTAGGTTGGAAATCGTTACTTCTTTGGGGGAGTTTTTATTCTTCTCAGAGCTATGCTGTTTAAGAATACAGATTAAATGTAAGTAGAAGACAATAGAATGTAGAACCAGAAGCAGTTTAAACTACTATCCTCACTTCAAAGATCAGAAATCTGAGGTCCAGGAAGATTAAATAATTTTTTGAAGAGTAGAAAAAGTTGGTGACCTATTTAGGTCTAGAATCCAGAATTTTTCATATTCATTGTCAAAAGTTGAAAATAGTACTCACAATCAGAATGTATTGAAGGAGAGGCAGTTCCACAGTTATTTTTCCAATTGGAATTGATGTTATTGCAGCTGAGGCAAGCTGTCTACACTGGAAGAGGATTTCATGTTATGTGAAAGTGGAAAGAATGTGATCTGAATGTTGAGACGTATTTGAAGAACTCACAGAGTCAGTCACTGAATGAGAATTTTATTATCTGTAGTCATACTTTTGTCTGATAGCTAAACTTTATCCCTGGGATACAACTTACAGAAACATCACCTTTTATCACAACAATAACAGAAAGAAGTTGTGATATTTCAGTGTTTTGTTACAGGAGACAGACATATTGTTCTGGCCATATTGCGTTCTGGTTTATAGGATGCTTGTTATTAGCCTAGGGTGCTATTGATTTCTTTATCATATTACCAACACGTTGGTCCTTCTTTCTCCCCTATTTCCATTAACTGTGGGCCCCACATGAAGAACTAGAGAAAAAAAAAATTCAAAGTAACTTCATTCTAAGAAAGGTACTGCACTACCCTCCTTTAGCTGAGTTGGATTTCATTCTGAATAACTCCAACCCAAGCAGAAGATTACAAATAAAATAAGAACTGATGTACTCAAGGTGGAAAATCAAAAGCATTATATGCTCCACACAATTCTGGGATCTCTATAGTTTCATCCATACATCTTGATGAGTAATTCATTCAGTCTTGTAGCTGACCATTCACTATCTGCTTTTTTAAAAGAAGATTATTTTTAATTGGAGGATAATTGCTCTTCAATGTTGTGTTGGTTTCTGCTGTACAACAGCATGAATCAGTGATAACTATACATATATCCCCTCCCTCCTAACCCTCTTTCCCACCCCTCCTCCCCTTTCACCCCTCTAATAGCACAAGGACCTCAGCCTGGTTCTCTGTCACAATCTGTTTTTTAAAAAGCACAAGTTCTTCAGATCACATTTTCATTGCTCCATTTTCCTAAAGAGGGAATTTATGAATGTGCATGTGAATTAGTTATTTTCACTTAGCATGTTTCTTAACATTTCCCCTGATGATCTTCTTAAATTAGAAATCAAAAACTTATGTCGACTAAAAAAGATGCACAACTTGAGAGTTGCAAGTTAAATTTTATTTGGGGTAAAGTGAGGACTGCAGCTTGAGAGGCAGCATCTCAAATAGCTCTCAGAAACTGCTCCTAAGCGGCAGTGGGGGAAGGTCAATATATAAGGTTTTGGTGAAGGCGGAGTTCAATACCATTAAGCACTTATTTTACAAAAGGTGTTTTTTTTTTTTTTTGTTAGTCATGAGGATCTGATGTCACCATAAAGGGATTTAGTGCTTCTCTAGCTATGAGGAGATGCAAGGATTGAGGTCATAAAATCTATTCCTAATAACATCCAATTATCTAAAGACCTGTCCCACCAGATTCCCCAGAGCACAGAGTGCCTCAGTCCACCTGAACTCCCTCAGGGACTGTTGAAAGTCAATAGCCATAGCAGCATGGGGTTCAATCTCCATAGAGGCAGATGGTAAATGCCTTTGATGTTCAGTAGTTGACAATGCTCTTGGAAAGTGCCAATTTGTAGTTGACACTTAGTTTTCTCCTTTATTCATCTGAGGTAAAAATTATAACATATATTGAAGTCAGAGAGCTTGTTCAAACTCATATCCATCGAGTCGGTGATGCCATCCAACCATCTCATCCTCTGTTGTCCCTTCTCCTCCTGCCTCAATCTTTCCCAGCATCAGGGTCTCCTCCAGTGAGTCATTTCTTTGCACCAGGTCAAAGTATTGGAGATTCAGCTTCAGCATCAGTCCTTCCAATGAATATTCAGGGCTCATCTCCTTTAGGATGGACTGGTTGGATCTCCTTGCAGTCCCAGGGACTCTCAAGAGTCTTCTCCAACACCACAGTTCAAAAACATCAATTATTCAGTGCTCAGTTTTCTTTATAGTCCAATTCTCACATCCATACATGACTACTGGAAAAACCGTAGCTTTGACTAGATGGACCTTTGTTGGCAAAGTAATGTCTCTGCTTATTAATATGCTGTAGGTTGGTCATAGCTTTTCTTCCATGGAACAAGCATCTTTGCTTCAGGCAAACTAAGAGTTTAATCAAGACTTAACTTGGTAAATCAACAAAGGCTTCTAGATGTGGATTTTAAATAATTTTCCAGAATACCAGACGGATATGGAATTGTGAGAATAGAAAGAACTAGGATGAGAGCCCCAACAAAAATACACACACATATGAAACAAAACTCAAGGAAATAGAGTGATTCGGATTTTCAACAAAAGAATTATTTTACTAACAGTAAAGTTCCCATTCTTCAATTTCCTACTGTCTTTAACTATCTTAGTAATAGCATCTAAATGTCGTGTTGGTTAAGCTGAAATAAACACAAAGTTGTTTGGGAACACGTGAGTATAAACCACAGGATGATTCATTTATATTTACATATGGGATTTCACTCATCACAGCAGGGTTTTGAGATTTACCAGAAATGTTTGGATGTTTTATAGTTTTTGGCTACTGTAATTAAAAAAAAAAAATGTTTCTGCTTTTAGCAAGGGATGGGCGCTGTCTACATGTTTCTTTGAAAAAGTACTAACTCAATCATCATTGCTATGTACTCCACTAAAGGAAACATGTCCTGAACTCTAGTAAGATAAGCACCATGTAGTTTTGCAGAATTAGAATGCCAACAGGAAAGTTAGCCTGGCATTTCCTATACTGAAGCGGTTGGTTTAGGACTCTAAAGGTTAAGGTAGAGATCATTTCCTCCTCCATGGGATCTTCCTGACCCAGAGGTTGAACCTGTAGCTTCTTCATTGGCAGGCAGATTCTTTATCACTGAGCCACCAGGGAAGCCCCAAAATAGAGGTCACTTGAATTTAAATATCTTTACTCAAAAGTCAACCTAAAAGGCAATATATAACCCAAAGAGATCTAGGAAAATTATTGCACTGTCCTGTTTAAGACCTATGGTTAGTAAATGGAATTCCAAAAGTCACAAAGTTCAGACACTATCATGGTGTTTACCACTGAAAGAACACCACCAGAGTATCTCAGAGCCACAATACATCAGGGATTCTGTTCAGAGCTAATAACATTACTCTAAGTTCTTTTCAGCTAATGCAATTTATCAGCTTCTCTTTATCTGTCATGGAATATAAATAGGAACTACTAACCTAGAGAATTAGCTTTCCATTTTCTGAAAGCACAAAAGAATTTAACAGAAGTGACACTGTTCTTCAGATGGAGTGAAGAGGAGAAACTGGCTTCTGTGCAGTCCCAGTGCTGATGCTGCTGCGGCTAAGTCACTTCAGTCGTGTCCGACTCTGTGCGGCCCCAAAGATGGCAGCCCACCAGGCTCCCCTATCCCTGGGATTCTTCCAGGCAATAACACTGGAGTGGGTTGCCATTTCCTTCTCCAGTGCATGAAAGTGAAAAGTGAAAGTGCAGTCGCTCCGTCGTGTCCAACTCTTAGCGACCCCATGGACTGCAGCCCACCAGGCTCCTCTGTCCATGGGACTTTCCAGGCAAGAGTACTGGAGTGGGGTGTCATTGCTTTCTCCGAGTGCTGCAGACCTTGCCTTAGCCCCATTCTCTGCTTCCTGAGTCAGATTTCTGGGAGGGTGGGGGACCATAAGCAGTTCAGGCTCCCTGGCCAACATGTGGACAGAAGAAATCTGTTTGATGGGAAGGATGGTGGGAAGCAGCAATGCCCAGATCTACCTCAGAGTTTAATAGTCCACTGTTAGGAGCTAGGATTTTTCTTTTCCAAATTCTGTGATAGTACTATATGATAAAACATTTTGCCATGATGGAAGAAATATTCTACAGCGGCACTGTTCAGTAGGGTAGTCACTAGTCACATATGACTATTGAACACTTGAAAAGTGTGACTGAGGAAATGAATTTTATATTATATTTAATTTTAATTAACTAATAAAATTTAAATGTCCATATTTGGCTAATGCTTACCATATTGAAACATACAGAATTTTTATATCATTTGACATCCATATGATACTGACTGAAACTTACTGTGATGGAGGCTGAAACATTGTTCTCTGTATTAAAAACACGAGTGAAATAACAAGATTTGTAAAATGACCTGGGCATTGATATAAAAAGAGTATTTATTTGGGGAGCAAAGCCCTGCCAAATAAAGACAACTCCAAGAACAGATCTCAAACATTAGTTCATTAATTTGATATTTATTGAGAGCTCATTAAGCAGGATGCAGTTGGTTATGTGTTAGGAAAACAAAGATGAATACATTATGCTTTTAGTAAGGTCACAATCTAGTGGGATAAAGAGACAGATGAGATATTTAAAATATAATATGATAAGTACTAGGACGGAGGAGTGAACTGTAGCTAAGGCATCATCACTGACTTATGAGCCAGGCTGCTCAAATCATCCTTTGTTTAATTGTTTCTGACATACGGAGTTATAATGCAGGGTGTTAGGTACTGTGAGTGATGAATGAGAATATCTCTGCCTTAAGAAATTCTAGTCTAGTTTTTTGGTTTTTTTTTTTTTACTAACTATCCACTTGTCTTCCCCCAAATATAGGGAAGTCTTAGATTTTGAAAATAGCAGTACTGTATAAGGTGCTTGCATTTCCTAGTTCTAAGTAAAACTGGTTCTGGTTATTGGGTCCTCTGTGATTGACATACATTCTTTTTTTTTAATTTTATTTTTAAACTTTACATAATTGTATTAGTTTTGCCAAATATCAAAATGAATCTGCCACAGGTATACATGTGTTCCCCATCCTGAACCCTCCTCCCTCCTCCCTCCCCATACCATCCCTCTGGGTCGTCCCAGTGCACTAGCCCCAAGCATCCAGTATCGTGTATCGAACCTGGACTGGCATCTCATTTCATACATGATATTTTACATGTTTCAATGCCATTCTCCCAAATCTTCCCACCCTCTCCCTCTCCCATAGAGTCCATAAGACTGTTCTATACATCAGTGTCTCTTTTGCTGTCTCGTACACAGGGTTATTGTTACCATCTTTCTAAATTCCATATATATGCATTAGTATACTGTATTGGTGTTTTTCCTTCTGGCTTACTTCACTCTGTATAATAGGCTCCAGTTTCATCCACCTCATTAGAACTGATGCAAATGTTTTCTTTTTAATGGCTGAGTGATACTCCATTGTATATATGTACCACTGCTTTCTTATCCATTCATCTGCTGATGGACATCTAGGTTGCTTCCATGTCCTGGCTATTATAAACAGTGCTGCGATGAACATTGGGGTACATGTGTCTGTTTCCCTTCTGGTTTCCTCAGTGTGTATGCCCAGCAGTGGGATTGCTGGATAATCAGGCAGTTCTATTTCCAGTTTTTTAAGGAGTCTCCACACTGTTCTCCATAGTGGCTGTACTAGTTTGCATTTCCACCAACAGTGTAAGAGGGTTCCCTTTTCTCTACACCCTCTCCAGCATTTATTACTTGTAGACTTTTGGATCGCAGCCATTCTGACTGGTGTGAAATGGTACCTCATAGTGGTTTTGATTTGCATTTCTCTGATAATGAGTGATGTTGAGCATCTTTTCATGTGTTTGTTAGCGATCTGTATGTCTTCTTTGGAGAAATGTCTATTTAGTTCTTTGGCCCATTTTTTGATTGGGTCATTTATTTTTCTGGAGTTGAGCTGTAGGAGTTGCTTGTATATTTTTGAGATTAGTTGTTTGTCAGTTGCTTCATTTGCTATTATTTTCTCCTATTCTGAAGGCTGTCTTTTCACCTTGCTAATAAATTCTTAAAGAACAGTTTGCTGCTGCTCCAGATCAAAGTTTGTTTGGTTCATCACCCATGGAGTGAGCCCTGTGTTCGGTCTTATGTACTGTTTCCTGACCTGTTTGTGAAGGGTCCAGCAAGACACAGGAGTGAGGGTGTGTAAGACAGGCTGAGCACAATGTAGCTGGTGCTTTGGTGGTCCAAGACCCATGCCCTCACTCACCTCTGCAGGTATGGGTCACCGCTGCAGGATGACAATCTAAGCTCAGGGACCAGTCCACTCTTCTGCCCAGAGTCTTCTCTGAAGCTGTGGAGCACACTCTCAGCACATGAGAGGGTGTTAGTGTCCTTAGGAACTACTCTTCAAGAATAGTAGACAGAAATCAGTGTCTAAATGCCCTGGAGCCAATCCACAGATGGACATTTCTGAGAAATATTGTGTTCACTTCTTCAAGGTCCTGGAACATTTTCTAAAAAGCAAAACCAAAAAAAAAAAAAAAAAGAAGAAGAAGAAGAAGAGAAAAGAATAAAACTACGTGAAACACAAACAAAAGCCAAACAAAACCACAGAGGACTCCCATTTCTTATAGCAGTAGCCTTGACAACACATCCTTATCTTGATTTTTTTTTCTTTCCATCTCTTTCTCTCTCCATGATTCCTCAACCCTGCTTTTTCCTTTTTGAGATCACCTCACAAACAGTCAGTCAGTACTCAAGTCCTTTTCTGTGAGGTGAGTAGGTTAACAGTTAATCCCTGGTTGGCAGTTAGGTTTTTGTGTGTGTTTGTGTGAGATCTATGCTTAGAATGACATGTTAAAATAACATGTGAATAGCTGTGAATCTCAAAATATATCCTGAATTCTTTCATTTTTCAGTGTTCTAGAGTGTTCATTGTTCTTCCCCAGGTCCATCACATTTTTTAAAGAGCAAAATCTCCCTCATTGTAAATACCCTCTATCTGCATTGACAGCGTTTGAAGCCTTATTAGGTGCTTGTCTTTGGAAACCAAAGAAAAAGTAAGTTAATATGATTCATCATGATTTTATCTGTTCATAAGAAGATCAGGCCAGAAAGGAAAACAGCAAAAACTCACCTTTGTGGTACCTATTATACTTGCATAAAATGTTTTCACTCTTTCATTTTGAAAAACATAATAGTTCTCTCTTTCATGCTTTCTCTTTCTCTTTTTCTTACTTTCTTTTTTTGAGACTGTTATTCTGGCATTTTAGTATTGTTGCTGCTTTCCAGCAATTATAATAATCTCTTTTCTTTTAAAATTTTTAGTGACTTCCACAGAGATAGATGACCATGTTTCAACTTACTAATAGCACCTGCATGCCATGTTTCAGAAACTCTGACATGGCCTCTCTTTTTTCTCCATTGGTGTTCCATTTGCTTTTCAACAAGTAAGCATATTAAGTGAGACTGATGTGATTCTCGCCTTCTGAGGAGGATGACAAAATATAGTCTGTTACATTTTTCTGCCTTTTTTGTTCAGTAGCTCAATAATTTATTTACTTCTATGGAACTTGAAATTTGAATTTCAAAATAAAATTTTCTTGGTCAACATCAAGAGTTATTACTGAGATAAAAATGATGAGGGTAGCATAAAGTCTGGACCATCCACAAAGGTATATAACATGTGTACTTCAAACAGCAAATAATCCACACACCTTTATTTCCTCTTCAAAAGTCGTACTTTACTGAAATGCTTCATATATGGTCATTTGTAGATTGGCTTTTAACCGATTCTTTTAATCATGTTCAATGTTTTTCCCTATGAAAACTAAATAATTGATTTTATGACTTATTTTCCTCATTCTTTTATGCATTTTAATATACAGAAATCCTGTGGCTTAAAAAATAAGCATAGTGAAAAACTGCACTTAAGGAAGTGGCATGCCAGTTTTATAACTATGCAGATATGATCTAGGTGTTAAGTCCTGATCTTGATATTAATTTCAGAGAAAGAAAATGATGTGTAAGACTCAAACTAAATCACAGCTTAAGGAAATTCAGCTAGAGCTCTTTCTTAGTAAAACTTTCTGAAGTGAAGTGAAGTGAAGTAAAGTAACTCAGTCGTGTCTGACTCTTTGAGACCCCATGGACTGTAGCCCACCAGACTCCTTGGTCCATGGGATTTCCCAGGCAGGGATACTGGAGTGGGTTGCCATTTCCTTCTCCAGGGGATCTTCCCAACCCAGGGATGGAACCCAGGCCTCCCGCATTGTGGGCAGACGCTTTACCGTCTGAGCTACCAGGGAAGCCCCCAAACTTTCTGAGACGGAATCAAAGAAAAGAAGAAAGAAGAAAGAACTCTACATTCATTCATTGGAAACTGTTTTTCAGTTTCCATGAGATAACATGGTATAAATTATATAAGCGTTCCTGAAATTCTGAAATCCCATCAGCAGAGATAATAATCTTTAAGTCTTTTATTTATACAGCATTAGGACATTTAATATTTTTATGTGCTGTCATTTTTGCTTAACATTAGATACAGCATAAACTTTTCATGCTATTATTCCTATCATATAGAACTTAAATATTATATTCTTTAAAAACAGCAATATTTTAAAATATGCTGTTATTATTTTTATTACATGATCTTTAAAAACATCACTTTTTATATCTGCATAATGCTCCATGCTATGGTTCTATCATATTTCCTTATGTCCTTCCCTGAATAAACATTAGGATAGCTTCGTCTTTCCTTCCTTCCATTTTTTTAAATTAGTAATTTCATTGCATTACATACATAATTTTAATTGTGATACATTTTTACATAAATGTGTGCATCTCAAATTGCATCATTAGGAAGGATTTCTGGTAGTGGCCTTCAGGAGACAAAGGGCAGAACTTCCTATTGTAGTTGGTGTGACAGTGTGAAATAACTCCAGAAACCTATCAGAGCTCATGCCACTGCAGCTTCACCACTATTCATTACAATCTTTGCTAACGTTATAGCATTGCCAATTTGTTAGGGTACTCCTTTAATCATTGGGCGATTTGCATCTCTTTGATTACTAAGGAGGTTTTTAATATTTTTTCATATTTATTATGTCTTCAAGTTTCTGTTTCTGTGATTTTTTATTTATCCTTTCAGTCCATTTATCTGTGAGACTCTTAATATACCTCTTACTGATTCAAAGCTCTGTTATAATTCTAAGGGAACTGGTAAAACATTTTAACCATGTGTCATAATTTCTCATTCTGATTTTAGCTTTTTTAATTCCTTATTGCTATGAGTGATATTTTGTGTTATAGCCCTTTTTAAACCTAGGGTGTTTTGATACTCCCTAATTGAGAAGAAATCAGCAATTTCTAGTTACGGTAAAAGAATTACGACGGACTGGGCTTACTAACTGTAGTAGCATTAAATGGTATAGACAACTATACACAGAGTGGGATAAGGCGAATTCTAGGTCTTCTAAATCACCTCTGTTCCTTTATTGTAGCAGTTTCTAAGAAACTTAAGCAGATCCTGCAGTTCATGAAAGTAAACTATAATATCAGGAATGAGTAGGTCAAGCAAGTACTGCTTTAGTATAGAGACTGACTCATCAGTTCCAAATGTGTATCTTATCTTTTTAAACTAAGAAAATATGATCGTTACTTTTTTCATTTATTCAAACTCTTTTGAGTGCTTTGGATACAAAGTCTTTTAGGAACTCTCCATAAAGTGCTGGTTTTGAGAATTGATTTGAGCTGTAAGTGTATCTGTTATACTAGTTATCAGATGCTGTGTAAAATACTATCCAAAACTTGGCAGGTTGAAATAAAAGTATTATCTCATAGTTTCATGCAGCAGGAATCTTAAGATGGCCTACATAGCTGGTTGCTCCAAGGCCTCTCATGTGGTCGCAGTCAGCAGCTGGCCAAGTCTAGAGTCATTTCTAAGTTCAGTTGAGGGAGGATTTTATTCCAGAATCACTCACATAGACCTCTTGACAGACATAATTCATGAAATAGCAACTGCTTCCTACAGGAGAAGCTGTCCAAGAGAAAAAAAGGGAGAGCACCAACCTCTGGGATCTCATGCCTGATGATCTGAGATGGAGCTAATGTAATAATAATAGAAATAGAGTGCACAATAAATTAATCACTTGAATCATCCCAAAACCATTCCCCCATCCCAGTATGTGGAAAAATTGTCCTCCACAAAGCCAGTCCCTGGTGCCAACATGGTTGGGGACTGCCAAAGAAGCTGTGGTCTTTTATAACCTAATTATTGGAAATCCCCATATGTGTGCTATATTCTATTCATTAGTAGCTAGTCAGTCATTCCAGCTAAATTAAAAAGCATGAAAGTGAGGTGGTGGGAATTATTATGGGAGGT
Source organism: Bison bison bison (assembly GCF_000754665.1). Lineage (NCBI taxonomy): Eukaryota > Metazoa > Chordata > Mammalia > Artiodactyla > Bovidae > Bison > Bison bison. The sequence continues at coordinate 2,545,850 of NW_011494903.1, forward strand.
CATCTGAGTGGTTGCTTGTCTTATCTAAATTGAACTCCATCTACAGATTGATTCACACACACAGTAATAATTACCTAAAATCATGTGATTTATACTTGATAGGTATCTCATAAAATTTGATAAACTGTTTTGATGTTAAATTGTTTGCGTAGATTTGGGCCATTTAGATCTCATCACTCTATATTAAATTACATTTGGCCTTGCTAAATGGAGAACATTTCTTGAGATACTTGGGGAGAACATTTCTTGAGATACTTGGTAACTTTTCTGACTAAACACAGTGCAGAAACAATCCAAGATCACTTAGACTTCAGGTTTATTATCTCTTTTCCTGTTAGAGGGGACTTGAATAACATGATTCGGAGTTTGTAATAAAATGTCCCATAGAAAGTCATGAAGTACAATGTGTTTATTTTTGTGAAAATAATAGCCACTTAGGCAAATTCAAGATGTATGTTCTTTTCCTAGCCTCTTTATTAAAAACAAGTGTCAAAAGAGCTGGCTTGAAGGTTGGAGAAGGAAGAGGGTAGGGGGACAGATATGTTAAAATACCTCATGAAGCAGTGATGCAGATGTGTCTCTGGGAGATGGTGGGACTGCTCACAGGAAAACAGGGAAACAAGGAAAAGTCTCATCACTTTGAGAACTGGCTAATGGTTTTATTACCTAGTTTGATTGGGTTTGACGGGGAGAACGGCAGGAATTCACAGAAGTCTTTTGGGAGTTTAGACACTTTGAGAAACTCCAAATGGGAATTGTATGGAGCCTTCTAACTGAGGATGGGAGAGAGTGTGCGATAGGCTGAATAATAATCCACAGAAGATGGTCCACAGAAGATGGATCCAACTGATGCCTGAATCACTTGCAACCTGTGATTCGTTACTTTACAGGGCAAAAGAGACTTTGCAGATTTAATGAAAGTTACAGACTTAAAAATAGAGAATTGTTTTGAATTTTTTCAGGTGAGGCCAATCTAAAATAAATCCTTAAAAACACAGAACTTTCTTTTATTGAGTTGGAAAGAGATGCAACAGAAAAGGAAATCAGAGAGCTTCTAAGCATGAGAAGGACTCGGTGTGCTCTTCCTTGTTCTGAGAGGTAGGGCCCCATGTGGGAGGATGAGAAAGAGGCCTCCAAGAGCTGAAGGTAGCCCCCAGCTGACAGTCAGCAAGGAAACAGTACTTCAGTCCTACAGTTGAAAAGAACTGGGTTCTACCAACAATCTCTGTGGGCTTGGAAGCAGATTCTTCTCCTGATGGCCCAGTAAAGGACAACCCCCGGCGACATGTTGCTTTTAGACTGGTGAGGCCATTGTGCTCAAATTCTACAGATCTGTGAGACAGTTAAGTGGATGCACTTTTAAGCTGCTACATTTGTGGCAAATTGTTATGACAACAATAGAAAACTAGAGTGAGAAGGGCAAACAAATGCCTTGAAGTTTTTCAAGAGTAGTCAGGGGCAAAGCAGGTAGTGCTGGTGGTAAAGAACCCACCTGCCAGTGCAGGAGATGCAAGAGATGGGGGTTCAGTCCCTGGGCTGGGAAGATTCTCTAGAGGAGGAAATGGCAACTCATTCCAATATTCTTGGCTGGAAAATTCCATGGACAAGGGAGCCTGGCGGGCTACAGTCCATGGGGCTGCAAAGAGTCGGACCTGACTGAATGACTGAGCATACCCAGTGCAGGAGCAAAGAAAAGCACCTGTTTAAGGGTGGTAGGTGAAATTCTCCTTAGGGTAGTAGAGTTTGAGGGAAGGAGGGAATCTAAGGTGTTTACAAATTTCCATCTACCTAAGAATTTCAGTGTGCATAGCAAACAACGTTAGAGATGCCCACATAAGGAACGGCCTCATCCACCAGGCAGTGAAAGGCCAATTTTCTGAAATGAGCAGGCTGCTCATGGAGCCTAGTTTATACTGGCCTTTTGCCTTCTCATTGATTTGGGAGAGTTTCAGCCCAGCCCAGCCGTCAGGCCCCTATAAGGATATTGAGAGCAGCTGGGAAGAGATGAGATGAAGAAAGAGTTGACATTTAGATAATACAAGAGGGTAGGAATAGGAGACATTAAAGAGAACAAGAATAAACTTCATCAATTAACACCCATAAAAGTAGGGTCAGAGCATGAAAACAGACTCATCATAGGGGTACAAATCATGAGACAAGCAGAAAACATTCAATGAAATAAAGTAAAAACCAAAAAACCCTCCACCCTCTATTAAAGCAGCAGGTGCTTCAAATTAGTGATATAACAAGCAAGATGAGAATTCTTCTCTGTCAATGTGCTTTGTGTTTAATGGTACATCCGCAAAGAAATTTTGTCCATAAGAATCGGATTAGGCTGGAATCTGTCTCTAATATTGGCAGGGGAACCTGGAAGTTTCTATTGCAATGATCCTACAGTGTGTAGACTGCTGAAGACAAGTGACTCAATACTGCTTCTATTTGAAATGTTTCTCCTGAAAACTTGTTTCATTATCTTATGGACGTTGTGAATCTTGTAACAATCATACTTAATAAGGCTTGAATTGTGCTGATTTCTTCATGTACTTATTTCTGTTTTGTGTTATTTTGAGCTCTTGGCCATGAATTTCAGATTCCTTTTTAAAATGAGACTAAGAGGTGACACAGTGGTAAAGAATCTGCCTGCTAATGCAGGAGATATAGCGACGCAAGTTTGATTCCTGGGGCAGGAAGATCACCTTGAGTAGGAAGTGGCAACCTGCTCCAGTATTCTTGCCTGGAAAATTCCATGGACAGAGGAGCCTGGCAGGATACAGTCCATGGGGTTGCAAAGAGTCAGACATGACTGAGCACAACACAAGCTACAAAGAGAAAAGAGTAAATGACAAGCATAAAGAATGAAAACAGATACAAATATTTGTGTTCCTGAACAAAGGGCTGGGCACAGCCTTAATCTATATCTGCTGCTTTAGATGAAACAGGAAAAAGTCTGTAAGAATTCCTGGTAACACAGCCATTTGTGAATGTTCAGCATCAGTGACTGGTTTGGAAACTTCAGCTGTGGCGTTTCCACTCCTTTGGGTGACTGGATTCTTATTTGCTCATCTGGAGAATGTCTTGCTTGACAAACCAGCTGCCCATATGGGCTTCTTTCCCATGTTCTCCTGGATTTTGAAAATGCTCTAACCTCTGTAGCAAATGAGCCACATTAGGTACTCCACAAACACTCATGTGTTGATGGAGTTCTCTCTTTTTTGAAATCTACAGAATTAACATAGGGTAACACTAGTGAAAATAGCAATAATATTCCTTTTATGGCCCTTTTGTAGCCTATGACATACTTTCAAATGCATTATTTTGTTGGACTCAAACATACTTAGAATGATATAAGTTTAACAATTTATACATCTTGATCAAAGGCAATGACATTTCCAGCCAAATGTGTTTGTATGTCTTCAGTTCAGTTCAGTTCAGTTCAGTCGCTCATTCGTGTCCGACTCTTTGCGACCCCATGAGTTGCAGCATGCCAGGCCTCCCTGTCCATCACCAACTCCCGGAGTTTACCCAGACTCACGTCCATCGAGTCAGTGATGCCATCCAGCCATCTCATCCTCTGTCGTCACCTTCTCCTGCCCCCAATCCCTCCCAGCATCAGAGTCTTTTCCAATGAGTCAACTCTTCGCATGAGGTGGCCAAAGTACTGGAGTTTCAGCTTTAGCATCATTCCTTCCAAAGAGTCCAAGGCTGATCTCCTTCAGAATGGACTGGTTGGATCTCCTTGCAGTCCAAGGGACTCTCAAGAGTCTTCTCCAACACCACAGTTCAAAAGCATCAATTCTTCGGCGCTCAGCCTTCTTCACAGTCCAACTCTCACATCCATACATGACCACAGGAAAAACCATAGCCTTGACTAGATGAACCTTTGTTGGCAAAGTAATGTCTCTGCTTTTCAATATGCTATCTAGGTTGGTCATAACTTTCCTTCCAAGGAGTAAGCGTCTTTTAATTTCATGGCTGCAGTCACCATCTGCAGTAATTTTGGAGCCCCAAAAAATAAAGTCTGACACTGTTTCCACTGTTTCCCCACCTATTTCCCATGAAGTGATGAGACCGGATGCCATGATCTTTGTTTTCTCAATGTTGAGCTTTAAGCCAACTTTTTCAGTCTCCTCTTTCACTTTCATCAAGAGGCTTTT
>NW_011494903.1:2550103-2550644 GCF_000754665.1 Bison bison bison
AGAAGTTAAATAAGCAGGGTGATAATATACAGCCTTGACGTACTCCTTTTCCTATTTGGAACCAGTCTGTTGTTCCATGTCCAGTTCACAAACCCTAAATTCCAGTTTTTGTTTTTTGTTTTTTTTCAGTTTTCCTTTCCTTTTACAGTTTCCTAGCTTTCATACTTTCTTCATTCATTCACTAATTTATTTATTAATTAAAAATGCATTTATTTATTTGGTTGTGTCAAGTCTTGGTTGCTGCATGAAGGACCTTTGTTGCGACATGCAAGCTTTACTTCAGTTGTGCTGCACAGGCTCAGTAATTGCAACGTGTGGGCTTAGTTCCCCAGCCAGGGATCGAATCCACATCCCCTGCACTGGCCGGTGAATTCTTAACCACTGAACCATGGGAAGTCCCTTTATTTATTAGCTTAGTCACTCATTCATTTATTTCTTCTTTGAATTTTTTGATGAAAAAAGTTGTCGTGCCTTAACATTCGAGGGGCAATGCTCTTCTACCTCTTTCACTTCCCGCTTCTTGGATTTGTAAAGAGACTGT
>NW_011494903.1:2550744-2594602 GCF_000754665.1 Bison bison bison
TCAGAGTCTTTTCCAATGAGTCAACTCTTCGCATGAGGTGGCCAAAGTACTGGAGTTTCAGCTTTAGCATCATTCCTTCCAAAGAAGTCCCAAGGCTGATCTCCTTCAGAATGGACTGGTTGGATCTCCTTGCAGTCCAAGGGACTCTCAAGAGTCTTCTCCAACACCACAGTTCAAAAGCATCAATTCTTCGGCGCTCAGCCTTCTTCACAGTCCAACTCTCACATCCATACATGACCACAGGAAAAACCATAGCCTTGACTAGATGAACCTTTGTTGGCAAAGTAATGTCTCTGCTTTTCAATATGCTATCTAGGTTGGTCATAACTTTCCTTCCAAGGAGTAAGCGTCTTTTAATTTCATGGCTGCAGTCACCATCTGCAGTAATTTTGGAGCCCCAAAAAATAAAGTCTGACACTGTTTCCACTGTTTCCCCACCTATTTCCCATGAAGTGATGAGACCGGATGCCATGATCTTTGTTTTCTCAATGTTGAGCTTTAAGCCAACTTTTTCAGTCTCCTCTTTCACTTTCATCAAGAGGCTTTTTAGTTCCTCTTCACTTTCTGCCATAAGGGTGGTGTCATCTGCATGTCTGAGGTTATTGATATGTCTCCCGGCGATCTTGATTCCAGCTTGTGTTTCTTCCAGTCCAGCGTTTCTCATGATGTATTCTGCATAGAAGTTAAATAAGCAGGGTGATAATATACAGCCTTGACATACTCCTTTTCCTATTTGGAACCAGTCTGTTGTTCCATGTCCAGTTCACAAACCCTAAATTCCAGTTTTTGTTTTTTGTTTTTTTTCAGTTTTCCTTTCCTTTTACAGTTTCCTAGCTTTCATACTTTCTTCATTCATTCACTAATTTATTTATTAATTAAAAATGCATTTATTTATTTGGTTGTGTCAAGTCTTGGTTGCTGCATGAAGGACCTTTGTTGCGACATGCAAGCTTTACTTCAGTTGTGCTGCACAGGCTCAGTAATTGCAACGTGTGGGCTTAGTTCCCCAGCCAGGGATCGAATCCACATCCCCTGCACTGGCCGGTGAATTCTTAACCACTGAACCATGGGAAGTCCCTTTATTTATTAGCTTAGTCACTCATTCATTTATTTCTTCTTTGAATTTTTTGATGAAAAAAGTTGTCGTGCCTTAACATTCGAGGGGCAATGCTCTTCTACCTCTTTCACTTCCCGCTTCTTGGATTTGTAAAGAGACTGTGCAGAAATCTTTTCTCTGTTCTCTCCTGTTTGTTGTGGAAGCTTGGCCTGGCTTCTGTCCTATCACAAGCCAATGACTGAGCCTAAAAAGGGCCTACACAGACGCAAGAAGCTTCATGAGCAAATTCATTCTTTCTTGGTATTTATGTCATTTCCCTCCAGTTCTGCTGATTTGCGTCAGAACAATACAAGGGTGAAATTGAACTCTAATTTAGGAGGGAAGAGTGGGAAGAAATCAGGACATTTCCATGAGGTATTCTAGTGAGTTCTGCCAGCACTTACTGGAAAACTCTGCTTTTAGAAATTTAGGCTCATAGGTAGTGATTTATAAGGTCGAATAGTATCTTGAGATATTAATTGGTACCCCCTCACCATAGCTCCTTTTGTTTTGTGACTTGTTCATACCTGGGAAACTGTGACGTTCTATATATATGCCTCAGGGAGTAAATTACACGCAGAAAGCAGAGAACATAAATAGTTTGAAATATGGCTTCAAAAACACCCTGATTTCAAAACATGAGACAAATGACAGAGAAGAATATAATGACTGGCACCCAGAGCAGAGGAATTTTTCCTGACTAGGAGAAAGAAGAAAATTAAAATCAGAGGATAAGCTAGACAGAGTTGAGTCACCCTATGAACTTTCTGCCTGGTGTTGAATCCAGGGTTGGACAAAATATATAGGAAACACACAAAATGTCACACTAGATTCAGGATGACCTGTGAAAAATCTATTTGTATCCTTGTTAGTAAATGAAGTCAGAGGGCTGCTAAAACTTGTAGAAGTTGGCATCAACATTTACAGAAGTGTTTCATAGAAGCACTCGAGTAAACAGTTTTACAGAATGTCTAGGCATACAAACCTGAGGAAACTTCATAGAATTTTCCCATGCTCTTTTGGTTCAGGGAACAACCAAGTGTTTTCAGTATGCCTGAGCGAGTTTTAACGTAACTGACATATTATAGAATCAGATCCAGAGAGGCCTTGGGATGGAGTGAGGAAGATGCTACTGATGTGTAGACCCATGACCAAAGGAGCCAGTGGATATCTGGTGAGGACAGAGGATCAGATTTCCGTCCCCATTTCCATTGCCTCAGTGCAGAATCAGTGCTTCTCCTTCCAACTTGGGTGCAACTCCAAGGAAAAGATGGAACTGACTTGAATGAGATGACCCAGAATTGACAAGATTAAGTTGCTACCACAGAGTGCAAAGTGAACATAAAAAAAGGATTTTACATTTCTTGTATCCTGAGTTTGTGGGTTTAATGTCAAAGTTATCTCATATGTTGAGAAAAATGCCATTTAAAGCTGTGGCACTGGAACTCCTCACTAAAGGTGATTGAATGAGTATATGAGCTTATCCCTTGATTCCCTTAGAGGGAAAAGGAAAATATATTTGTTGTAGCTTTAGAGTCTGAACACATGGTCTCAACACTCAACTGTTATAGTTCCTTGCTTGCGGACTTTAGAGTTTGGTGAGTTGTTCAGAACTCATAGGATGAAAAACTGCCCTGTGTGTCAGTACCTGTGCTATCTTGGTATGTCGGCAATGAAGGGCCACTTTAATTCAGTTTTTAGGAAGCATCATCTAATCTGGAAAATGAGTAAGATTTGTTTAGGTAAGAACAGAGGTGTTGGGAGTGAGATGGTATCCATAGTAGAAAGCAGAGCTTTTACAGAGAGTTGGGAAGTAGGAAGCTGTAGATGTCATTCAGTCAGACTGGACTTTAGATGGCAAGGCAATAGGAGATGGCCAAGAGGTAGTGTTAGGAAAGCAAGCACGAGCAGAGGGAGAAAGCTCGTGTTCCATACTGAGGAGATCAGCTTTACTTGAAGGCAGTGAGGAGGCACTTTAGCATTTTAATCAGAGGAATTCATCAGGCTATTCAGTGGATAGTGGAGAAGAGGGAATCTGGCCTGGATATTAGGGAGACCACGTAGGGGAGGTTGGAGTGATCTGGGAAAGCCTTGTGATTGCCTGAATTAGGAAACTAACAGTAGGAATGAAGAGCAATTGACAGATCTGTAAGATATTCAGATCTCTTGATATAATAAAATATCCTGATTAAATTAATAAACAAGATCTCTTCTGTGTCATTTCTTGGTTCTATAAGCCTCTTCCTCTTGATGTTGCACTTGGGGATTTTACTTGCTTCATGGGGTTCTTTGGGTTTGTATTCTCAAACTGTTCCTACTGCCTCTGGTCTCAAGACTATGTGATGCAGTAGCAGAAGGTCTGTGTTGTTCTGAAACCCAAGATTACATAGATATTCAACTTAAACCTTGATCTCCTAACCTGAGTATTGGTTCTATCATACTGAAAGAAATAAACATATATAAAATATGAAATATATATATATATATATTTGTGAACACCTAGAGACTCTTCCAGAGAAAGCAATGGCACCCCACTCCAGTACTCTTGCCTGGAAAATCCCATGGACAGAGGAGCCCTGTAGGCTGCAGACCATGGGTTCGCTAGGAGTCGGACATGACTGAGCGACTTCACTTTCACTTTTCACTTTCATGCATTGGAGAAGGAAATGGCAACCCACTCCAGTGTTCTTGCCTGGAGAATCCCAGGGACGGGGAGCCTGATGGGCTGCTGTCTATGGGGTCGCACAGAGTTGGACATGACTGAAGTTGACTTAGCAGCAGCAGCATATCCTTCCTTGTAAAAAGTTAAATACTAAAAATACTTCTCATAGTTAAAAGATCCAGCAGTTTACATGTGTGCCGTTTAGGTTCAGTTCACTGAGATTTTATTATTTCAATACATATTTTGAAATGCTTGCAATTGTTTCACAACTCTGATGTGTAGGGTTGCTTTTTTAAAATTCTTTATTTTGTTTTATTATTTTTTAACTCTCTGGTTTGCAGTTTTAGGCTAATAATTTGCTGTACTGTCCTAGACTCACCAACCAGGTGATTAAATGAGAGTTAAAAGCAGGTGATTAGTAAGAGTTAAAAGTAGTATGTTTGTTCATGTGATTACACAATAAAAATAACATTATGATGCTTTGTTAAAATATCTAAGGATAAACATAAAAGAGGCTACACTTAAACAGAGTAAATTGAGCCCAAGATTTAGAGAAGTGCTGCAACTGATAACTTATTCAAGGTCAACTTTTAAAGCTGTCACTTGGCCTTTTCTTCTCAGACTTAAGCAGAAACAGCATATACTAATGTATTTCCTGCCAGTGAAAGTAGAGGGGGAGGAGATACTTAGTTCACATATGAAACATGTTTATGTGTCTCTTCGGCTTCTAAACTTGTAATAATTCAATTATTATACATTTATATTTTCAACTTGTTTCCCCATTGCATACTTAATATTTAATGGAAAGTATAACTGCAGAACTGTTTTGCTCTGATGGTGATTTTTCATTTAAATCCTTTTAAACATGTCCTACCTGAAAACTTCTGTGCAAGGTTCTAGTTTCAGTAGACCATTTCTCGGCTAGTTGTAGCTAATCTAAAAGCAAAAGCAAAAACAAAACCGGGAGACATTTAAGCTAGAATATCAGAGGAGGTTGATGTTATTAAGCTTGTACTGTAGATCTAGTGTGATTCACTCTAGAAACATTCATGTGGGCAACTCAAAAGTAGTGACATTGAATTAAGGAAGCAAAAGCTAGGCTGAGAGAGAGAAAAAGAAGTTTGAGGGCAGCGGATTCTTGCCCATGTTTCTTGGCCATTATTCCATATGTTCGTACATTGTTGACTCTTCCAAACTCACCTCAGAGCCATTTCCATGAAGAAACTATCAGAGAAAAACATCCTCAGAGCACATCTCTTCCCATATGATCACTAAATCAATATATACACTTAATGAGGATGCCATAAGAGGTTGTCTTTCTGATTTGAAGTCTCAAAATCGCTTTGCTGTGGAGGTCCCAATGAAAGCAGACTTGGGTGGGTAGAGGAGGCTCATGTAGACCAACGTAAAGGAGTTCAGAGAAGTTCACTGAGGCTGAAGAACTTGGCTCAGGGATTCCTCCCCCCTAAGGAGACAATGGAGGGCAGAGTTCTATAAAAAGAAAGAAGAGTAAAGAGGCTTTTTGGAGGTTTTCCCAAGGAAGAACTGCGGCAAGTTTATGTCATTTCTTTGCGATTTCAGCACCACCACCAAAGAGAAGTGATTCACCATGAGATAATAACATTTCTGGCATCCACACTTCCACGAAATACCTGAGGCACAGGAGTTCTTGGGAGAAAGAATTTACCAGAGAAGTGGTTAAACAGCAATGAGGTAAATGGGGCAAAGGCTAAGAAGGGCTTAAGGAATACCAGGGATCTCTGTCTCTCTTCTCTGCTTGATGAACTCCCATTTATCCATCAGGTCTCTGTGTCCTTTAAGAGGTCATTCCTGCCCCTCAGCATAATGATGGATGCTTGGTGCAGGTGCTCCTAGGGCATCCTGGGCTTACATCTGTTTAGCACCTTTCCCTTTGTGTGTAACTTTGTCTCCACCAATAAACTGAGTGCTTCTTGATGACATGGGATATACTTTTATTTACCATTTATCTCCAGGAAAGATCACAGTGCCTAGTGCATAGTAGAGGCTTAATAAGTACTTGTTAACTGAACAAACCACTCAAGCAAAATGAGATCATTCTACCCATGACGGCACACAAACTTAATATCACATGTCTGCATTGGTTGATAGTGGCTCCCCAAAAGGAGGGAATGAGAAGGACCTTGAAGGTGCAACAGAGCTCATTGGTAAATAGAATCTGCATCAAGTAGTGATGTCTGAGGTGTTGCGCCTGCTCAAAAGCTTATCTTTGATTTTGTTTACTATGAACAAAGTAATGTCTTGAAGAAATGCTAGCCTTAGATTCCATGACATAATTGGTTACAGTGAGGATAAAACCTAAAGTGGACATGATATTCAGAAAACTGAAAATCAAATTTAAAAAGGCAGTAATGACAGTGACGGCAAATAAAACTAAAACTCAAAGGGGACGGGAAGACTTCTAGTTGTCCTGGTGGCAGCCCATGATTGTGCTCTCGACTTTCAACTAAAGATGTATGAAGTCACACACACTTATGCACATGCATGCCCACATGTGGACTCACACCAAAATGTATAGCAATGTTGAAAACTACAAAGCAGACCACAGGCCCAACTCATAGTATTTGAGGGGTAACAGCTTTGATGGATTTGACACAGAAAACAAGTCAGAAAAAAAAAAAATGGACCTGAGGGACAGCATGAGGTGGCTTTGGCTCAAGTCCAGTCTTTCCTGAGGGAAGCTCAGGCAGCTGACTCCTGAACTGCCAAGAGCCCTGCTCTGTTCTCCCCAAATAACCTGACCACATGAGCTGTTCTCTTTTAATGCCTATTTGGAGACTTTACATTGAGTAAATATGGTAGAGGGAAAAGGATGTAAAGAAGAGATGTCTGTGAACTCATTCCAGGAACCTGTAAATATATTACCTATGGTAAAGAGGACATTGCAGATGTGATTAAATTAAGCATCTTAAGATGGAAAGATTTTCCTGAATTATCCATTGAGCCCAGTGTAACCACAGGGTCTTCATATGTGAAAGAGGGAGGCTGGAGAATCAGAACCAGGGAAAGAGATGTGACCAGGGGTCAGAGGTTACAGTAATAGAGGGCTGTGAGCCAGTGAATGCAGGCAATACCTAAAAGCTATAAAAGGAAAGGAAATGGATTCTGTCTTAGAGCCTTCAGGAGTGCAGCCCTACTGACTGATTTGAGCCTGGATTTGAGTCTCCTGAGATCCACTGTACACCTCTGACCTCCAGAACTGTACAATAAATCTGTGTTGTTTTAAGCCACTAAGTTTGTGGCAATCTGTTACAGCGGCAGGAGGAAACTAATACTATACCCCATTGATGTTACTATTATTATTATTTTTCACAACCACAAATAATTGGGAAAGGTTTACCTGACTAAGGCAATTACACAAAACTAAATAAGTGCAGATTACAAAGTGCATAGCTTTAATTATACTTTTCTCTGAATGCTGCAAATGTTTATACCAAAGCAAAAACGATGACAAAACTTATAATAAATATTCCAGTCTTCCTGCTTTACTTTTGAAAAAAAAATGTATTTTCAAATGTTTGAAAAATAAATGAAACATGCAAAATACCCTCAATTCCCACATTTAAGCAGAAAATGGCCATTAGTGAGCTTGTGGTTATGCTGTTTGAATATTTTCTCCTTCTCACTAAGAACCTTCTCGTTCCCACGAGAACCCAGAGACACCCAAGTCACGTGGTGTTTTTTCCTGTAATATTTTGTCCTGTACAAACAATAGGATGCCAATTATCCAGCCTTAACATGACAAACAATAAGAAACTATGACAATTTTATTTTTGGTGAAATGATCCTATGAAATTAGAAGTTTGGAAAGAACCACATGCCTAAAAATCATCCTGTTTATCTTCTTTTTTTTTTTCCAGAGGGTTTGTCTCCACACCATCACATGCACCCAAGAAATAGTTTTTTGCTTTAAAAGGCAATGCTATAATCTTATTCAGAAATTCTGTTTTTCCTCCACTCTCCTTACCTTCCTATATTCACATTTTTTTTTTTTTACATAGACCCAGCTCAGCCTGCATGATGCAAGAGTTTAAAAATAGTTGCTTCACTGTATCTTAAGACAGTTTCCTCTTTATCAGTCCTCAAAGAAGAAATAACACTGGCATCTTTCTCCTTCTTCTCTTGTAGATACATATAAAGGGCTACAAAATATATGGTAGTTAGGGCAAACAGCAGGCTTCTCTGATGGCTCAGCAGTAAAAAATCCGCCCGCCAATTCAAGAAATGTGGGTTCGACCATAGGTCAATAAGATCCCCTAGAGAAGGAAATGGCAACCCACTCCAGTGCTCTTGCCTGGGAAATCCCATGGACAGAGGAGCCTGGAGGGCTACAGTCCATGGGGACCCAAGAGTAGAACACAACTTAGTCACTGAACCACCGCCACCAGGGGAGGGCAGGTAGTCGATGGAACTGTATTGTAAGTAGAGGGATTTCATCTATCCTTTAATGTTAGATTTTCCTCATTTATTTTCAGTCAGTCACTGTGACTATTCTGCATAATATTTCTAATATATATACATATGTATATATACAGAGACACAAACATATGTGTGTATGCACATGTATATGTTCTAATAATGCTTCTATTTCCTTGAAAATGATTTGGACTTCAAATCTGTGGCCTGGGAAGTTATCAGTGAAAACTAAGATGATAGCAAAAGGGTTCTCCTGAACCTTTTTGGAGTCAATTTGAATAAGCTTCCATTAATTGGAGCACCAAAGTGTGTTACAAATAAAATGAGCTAGATATATCATATGTTTCAAATCCATGAATTCATGATGCTACTTCAAATATAAATGGCTACTGTTGAAAGATGCTGGTAAACCAAGTTATTATTTTGAAAACTTGTAAATAAAGAAAAAAAGTTGTTTATCTTATCTTTTCTATGTGAACTGTGCCTCAGGGTAGCCAATTAGTGGTGAGTTGATTCTCTCTCTATTGACTTATTTCTGTTAGAATGTACAGTTCTTTTTCTAAGAAAACATTTTCCAGTTCTCAAATTTTCCAGTTTGATGCATATTTTTGTGAATGTAATATTAATCACAGTTATTTTTTTTAAACTGTTTCTGGTAATTCTAATATCTAAAACACCTGTGAGTATTTTTAGTTTTGGTCATGTTTCTTGGCATATTGTCCAACATTGTGTTTGAAAAGTTGCTGCTCTTCCTTTTGAAAGGAGACACCCTATTAATCTGACTAATTATCAACTGATCACCCTGTATTACTCACTCAGTTTACTTCTGTTTTTCCCCGGCTAGGGTGCGACCCTCTGGGGTTCAGATCAAGAATCTCAAGTCTGGGAAGACCCAGAACTCCATTTTTTGGGTCTCCCTAGCCTTGTAAGAATGCTGAAAGTACTACTTGGCTTTCCCCCTGCATTCACTTGGATTCTTGGATTCTTGCCCTGCATGTGTAAAGATGTGGCACCTGACTCAAGGGGAAAACCAGCAAAGAGTGTTGAACTGACTGCTTTTCTTGTTTTCTCTTTGCCCAAGAATCTCAGCTTCTCAAGTCCTGGTTGTTTTAGCAGGTTTAAATTCCAACTTTTTTTTCCCAGTCCAAGGAGATTCCAATCTCTGTTTCCTTTTCTACCCCTTAGTAAGGGTCACTACCTACTTTTACATAAGTTCTCAGACTCTCACTTTTGAAGTAGAAGAACTGGCATATGCTGTCAAAGAAGTAGCAGCATGAAGAATGTTAAGCTTCCCTCAGTGAGCTTCCTTCCTAGGGGTCCTGACCCTTCAAGTCCTGCCTGCCCCCAAAACTCCCGAACAACTTCAAGCATCAGAGGTGTATCTCATCCGTCTTTTCTAGTTCTTGGTAAGCTGAACTGTTTTGTTACAAGCTCCTCTGTTATAGCTGCAAGCAGAGGTTCTCACTGGATACTGGCTGGTACTAAGGAATTATTCTTGATTATTTTAAGTCTATAATGGTATTATGATTATGTATGTTTTGAAAAGCATCCCTATCTTTTAAAGATAAAATATTGAAATGTTTGAAATACATAATAATGTTTTCTTCAAAACCACGATGAGGAGAATGAGTAGGTAAAGGATGTAGATTTGCTTTGAATTCATAACAGATGTAGATTTGCCTGAATTCATTGTTTAAGCTGAGTAATGGGCATATGGGAATAGGTCACATTATTGTTTCTACCTTTTGAATATGCTTAAAAATTCCTATAATTTTGTATATACTGAAAATTTCCTATAATTACAAAACATAATGAATAAATAACATGTGATCTTTGTACTTTTGGTTTCCTTTCAACAGACATGAACTTATCCTTTGGGAAATAGACTAACTTCTGTTTTAAAAAAAAAGCAGTCCCATATTGAAAATAAAGAAATAGACTTTTTTAATACAGAGGCAAACCACTGACTGCCTCTGTATTAAATAGGCTGACTCCATTACCTTAGCTGAACTCAAAGGGAATTTATGACCAAAAGAATAATATGTTGACGACATGGAGAGCAGTGTGCAGTGGACCTTAGGAGAGTGTGCACGCGTGCATGCACACACATACACACACACACACCCCTGCATCCAGTAGGCAGTCCAGGCAGAGCAGAAACAGCACAGGGCTGAGCTCCAGCTCTAGTTTACTGATGGCTCTTATAGGTCACAGGGCTTCCCTGGTAGCTAAGTTGGTAAAGAATCCACCTGCAATGCAGGAGACCCTGGTTCAATTCCTGAGTTGGGAAGATGCCCTGGAGAAGGGATAGGCTACTCATTCCAGTATTCTTGGGCTTCCACTGTGATTCAACTGGTAAAAGAATCCGCCTGCAATGCAGGAGACCTGGGTTCGACCCCTGGATTGGGAAGATTCCCAGGAGAAGGGAAAAGCTACCCACTCCAGTGTTCTGGCCTGGAGAATTCCATGGACTGTGCAGTCCATGGGATCACAGAGTCAGAAACGACTGAGCGACTTTCACTCACTTTCTCATAGGTCACACAGTGGATCAGGAAAGAAGATAGCAAGGGGTGTGGGTCCTGCCCTAGATCATTTTACAATTTAGTCACAATTAAAGATTATAATTAGTTTATGAATTTACACTTAGAAAAATTATGATGTTGGTTTCATTTCTTATCAATGAAGGGCTTCCCTGATGACTAAGATGGTAAAGAATTTGCTTGCAATGCAGGAGACCTGGGTTCAATCCCTGGGTTGGAAAGATCCCCTGGAGAAGGAAATTGCAACCCACTCCAGTATTCTTGCCTGGAGAATCCCATGGACAGAAGAGCCTGGTGGAGTGCAGTCCATGGGGTCGCAAAGAGTTGGGACTCAACTGAGCAACTAACTCTTTCACTTCACTATGGCATTGCTTTCATTTCTTATCAATAAACTGTCTTACTTTTCTGAACTTTCCTGTGGGATTTTAAATATTAAAAACTATACCAAAAAGGAGATACTCAGTGCAAATCTTGGTGGATTCTCCTTCTCCAAGTCTTCACTGTGTAGTATCCAAATATTAATAAAACTAGATCAAAACCAATGTCAAGGAACTCTCGTGAAATCAGGATGAGCTGTTAAGATGTGTCTTTTGTCACTGCTTGCTTCCTTCAGTTTCTGCTCATCCACCTAGCAGCAGTGGCTGGCATGAAGCCACCTGAGGGCTGTGCTGGGGCAATTGTCCTGGTTTACTGTATTTTAGGATGGATGTACCTGTCATTCTCCCATCTCACAGGGAAACTCAGGATTTTGGCAGAAATGTTTTGAAGTTGTATGGATTCTTTTCACCAGATAGAAATTACTAAAGTGTGGAAAGTTGTTGAGGTTACCTACAAGTTTCTGTTTTTTTTTTAATTGCCTCTTTTTTTGTTTTCTATTCTATTTAGTTTTATTATTTTTGTATACATGTGTGTGTGCTAAGTTGCTTCAGTTTGTCCAACTCGTTGTGACCCTATGGATTGTAGCCCACCAGGGTCCTCTGTCCATGGGATTCTCCAGCTATGAATAATGAAGTGGGTTGCCACGTTGTCCTCCAGGGGATCTTCCTGACTCAGTCTCTTACGATCGCCTGAACTGGCAGGCGAAGTCTTTACCACTAACGCTACCTGGGAAGCCCCCATTTTGTGTAAGGTTGGTACTAAAAATATCATGTAGTATGCAACAGATTGTAGAGTAAGTGCAAAGCCAGCTATTTTTGTAGTCACATTTCAAATGGGGATTATCATAATTCAAAACTGAGATGAGTGTAGTGGGTTTAGCTAGTATTTTAAAGCTTCAAAATGAAAAGTTGCAGGAGCTAATTGAAAATATATTATGAGTTGTTGACTTTCTCAAGGCAGCTCTACTTCCAGTAAGTGGTAACTAATAACTAGCAAAATGTGAGTTTCTAACTTCCCATATATATATATATATATATATATATATATATATATATAATACATAGTAGTTTGAATAATTTTTACATTCTATGACAAAGTTACACAAAAGAGCAGTGTGGAAAAAAGCCCACTGACTGTTAAAATAGAATATACAACTAGTAATTCTTATGACTTAGAAGATGATGCTTTTGGTATATCTTTGGAAATAACTGAAGGTATCCAGAAGACAACAATCTTTGGTACTTAGATGTCAGAGGCTCTGATTTTACTGTAAAAGCTTCCACTACAAGTGGTGTAATCTTAATCAAGTGGGTGCATTCTCTGTACCTCCATTTTCTTACCTGCAAAGTAAGTTAGATGAAATCTCCTCTAAAGTTTTATTTTAGCTTCAAATTCTATGATGTTACAATGTGTCATCAGTTATTCTAATGAAATAACTGTATGTTTCCTATAACTAGAAAACAGTCTTACAGAATGATATAGATTTTTGCAGAAGAATTAAGGTAAATAAAATTATGAAGCAAAAGATATTAAGAAGAGGTTTTTGAAAAAGATCCTCAAACCCAGATAATCACAATGGTGTGATCACTCACCTAGAGCCAGACATCCTGGAATGCAAAGTCAAGTGGGCCTTAGGAAGCATCACTGCAAACAAAGCTAGTGGCGGTGATGGGATTCCAGTTGAGCTATTTCAGATCCTAAAAGATGATGCTGTGAATGCCTGTGGTGGATTCATTTCGATATATGGCAGAACCAATACAATATTGTAAAATTTAAAAATAAAATAAAATTAAAAAAAATGCTAGCAAATTTGGAAAGCTCAGCAGTGGCCACAGGACAGGAAAAGGTCAGTTTTCATTACAATCCCAAGAAAGGCAATGCCAAAGAATGATCAAACTACCGCACAATTGCACTCATCTCACACACTGTAAAGTAATGCTCAAAATTCTCCAAGCCAGGCTTCACCAGTACGTGTACCAGGAACTTCTAGATGCTCAAGCTGGTTTTAAAAAAGGCAGAGGAACCAGAGATCAAATTGCCAACATCTGTTGGATCATCAAAAAAGCAAGAGAGTTCCCAGTAAAACATCTATTTCTGCTTTATTGACTATGCCAAAGCCTTTGACTGTGTGCATCACAATAAACTGTGGAAAATTCTTCTAGAGATGGGAATACCAGACCACCTGACCTGCCTCTTGAGAAACCTGTATGCAGGTCAGGAAGCAACAGTTAGAACTGGACATGGAACAACAGACTGGTTCCAAATAGGAAAAGGAGTACGTCAAGGCTGTATATTGTCACTCTGTTTATTTAACTTATATGCAGAGTATATCACGAGAAACGCTGGACTGGAAGAAACACAAGCTGGAATCAAGATTGCTGGGAGAAATATCAATAACCTCAGATATGCAGATGACACTACCCTTATGGTAGAAAGTGAAGAAGAACTAAAGAGCCTCTTGAATAAAGTGAAAGAGGAGAGTGAAAAAGTTGGCTTAAAGCTCAACATTTAGAAAACTAAGATCATGGCATCCAGTCCCATCACTTCATGGGAAATAGATGGGGAAACAGTGGAAATGGTGGCAGACTTTATTCTTTGGGCTCCAAAATCACTGCAGGTGGTACTGCAGCCATGAAATAAAAAGACACTTGCTCCTTGGAAGAAAAGTTATGACTAACCTAGACAACATATTAAAAAGCAGAGACATTACTGTGCTGACAAAGGTCCATCTAGTCAAGGCTATGGTTTTTCCAATACTCATGTATGGATATTAGAGTTGGACTGCAAAGAAAGCTGAGTGCCTAAGAATTGATGCTTTTGAACTGTGGTGTTGGAGAAGACTCTTGAGAGTCCCTTGGACTGCAAGGATATCTAACCAGTCCATCCTAAAGGAAATCAGTCCTGAATATTCATTGGAAGGACTGATGTTGAAGCTGAAACTCCAATACTTTAGCCACCTGATGTGAAGAACTGACTCATTTGTAAAGACCCTGATGCTGGGAAAGATTGAAGGCAGGAGGAGAAGGGGACGACAGAGGATGAGATGATTGGATGACATCACTGACTCAATGGACTTGAGTTCTGAGTAAACTCTGGTAGTTGGTGATCGACAGGGAGGCCTGGCGTTCTTCAGTCCATGGCATTGCAAAGAGTCAGACATGACTGAGCAACTGAACTGACTGAACTGACCAGTTACAGTTCTTGTTCAGCACTAATAATAACAAATGAAAAAAGATCTCATCTATACTATATGATGACCATATGCTTGATACTGGGTTACATGCTTTACATACTTCTTTTACTTCATTCCATTAATATTCTATTATTATTCCTATTTTACAGATAAAAATACCAAGAAAAGAAAGGATTTGTAAATTATCTATCATCACTCAGCTAGTATGTGGTAAAGCTGGAATTTGAACTATAGTTGATTTTCTCTAGATCCTGTGCTCAGTAGCCATGATCCTTCACGGCCACCCTATAGTATTTTTGTATCTATGGCCTTTTATTTTTTTCTTATTTCATGAATCTTTAACACATGGTTTTGTCTAAAATATCTATTTTTTTAAATTTTATTTTATTTTTAAACTTTACAATATTGTATTAGTTTTGCCAAATATCGAAATGAATCCACCACAGGTATCTAATTAAAGTATTTTCAGTGTGCTTTAAGATTTATAAAATGCTGTTGTACTCTCTTCTGTCAAGGCAGTACTGAAATTGAGAGTGGATATTCATTCTTCTTATTTTTTTTAATATGATCAGGTAGAAACAGAGAAATTATTCAGTTGCCTAATGAATAGATTCTGGAGCTGGGGTTCCACTTTTTAAATTTGATCTACTCATTGCTTTTTCCTATGGTACTGCTTGTAAACACAAGAGTTTCTACAGCAAGGAGGAGAAACATAAACATGAAATTCATAAAAGAATTATATAATTGCCTTTCTCACCTGTTAGTGCATTTGAATTTTAGGACAGTTTCAATTAAGTTGAAAGAAATGAGATTCTTTCTTTTGATTTCAGAGATCAATTTAACTGCATTGATTATCTTCAGGGACATTGAAATGTGCTCTGCAGACCATGATGATGCAATGGTACTTATGTATTTTGTTCTTCATTATCTGTTTCTGTAAAATGGAAGAGTAGGAGACCAAGAAGGTTGATTCTGACAAATATGTCACAGGCAGTAACATATGATACCCAAATAACGGACCAGCTAAATAAATGGCATTGTCAGTTGATAGAAAGAATTGATCAGTGAGGCAAAGCTCCAGAGTTCCAGATCTAGGAGCCCCTGTTGAACTACTATAAACTGGAGCCCTTGTTGAACTACTACGGACTGTCTGTTTAGTTGAATATTCCAGAGTAAGTAGCTCAATCACGCAGACGCTTCCCACTTGCTTTCTTCTTGTAGTAGGGTCATTGTTTAATAACTTACAGAAGGCTCACAATATGCTAGTCACTTTGCTGATGGGAAGGGCTTCAAAGACTTAAAAATAATCTAATCCTTGATCCAGAGGACTGTTTAGTCATCATAGAAGACAATCAAGATAGGAGAAGTCTTAAAAGTTCCAGAAAGCTTTCTTCCAAATGACAAAATTGAAAGCATAATGTACTTAAATGTTTTGAGAGTGTATTGAAGCACTTTGGGAAGACCTTGAATAAGAATTTAAAAAACATACAAACCTTGTATGCAAACTTCAGACAATTATTCTACTCAGTTTTTCTAGGAAATTAAAACTGCTCTAAAAAGTAAAATAACTTGAAAAAATTAAGACAAATATAATTTATGGAGAAAAATAAATTATGCAAGAAAAGAAAGATAATCACTTTGTACTACCCGACACAGCTCTGACTAGCATTTCAATGACGTAGTAATGCAGAAAGTGAATACTTACTATTCCAAAATTGGAAAATAAATGTATTGGAAAGGTGAAGAGACAGTAAGTATGTGTCTGTATAATAAGGAAATGTACAGTTCTATTAAACATGTATTTATTTATTTTAAAAAATTATTAAAAAAATTTTTTTTAAACATTAAAATTTATATAATAAGGCTTTTTAAAGTATCTTTAGCATGTACTCCCCTTTGAGATGTTCTCTACTGCTTGCATTTTCTGTCAATGCAATGCTGTTAACTAGAATTGTAATATGTTTTGAACGTGGACATTGAGGAGTATAATAAAACATCATTGCTCAGTTGCTAAGTTGTAAACTCAGGGAGATAATGAAGGGCAGGGAAGCCTGATGTGCTGCAGTTCATGGGGTCCCAAAGAGTTGGACATGAAAAAATAAAACATTGAGCTCCTGACAATTAAATCTTTTAAGGTTTTTGACTAGGTTTTTGACTGTGAAAAAATATGATAAAATATATAATATTTTGTTAAGACTGACTATCCAAAAGCAAGTAACAGTGTATTAATGCAGTTGTTTCTCAGTATCTGCTGGAGATTGGTTCTAGGATATCCATTGGAAGCCAAAATCCTTGAATGCTCAAGTCCCTTATGTTAAGTGGATTGTATTTTCATATAGCCTATGCACACCCTCCCACATACCTTAAGTCATTTCTAGATAACTTATAATACCTATAGTATAGTGTTAGTGGCTCAGTTGTGTTTGACTCTTTGTGACCCCATGGACTATAGCCTGCCAGGCTCCTCTGTCCATGGATTTCCCAGCAAGAATACTGGAGTGGGTTGCCATTCCCTTCTCCATGGGATCTTCTTGACCAAGGGACTGAACCCGTCTCCTGCATTTGCAGGCAGACTCTTTACCATCTCAGCTACCAGGGAAGTCCTTTATATTACCTAATACGATGTAAATGATGTGTGTGAATGCGTGCTCAGTCACTCAGTTGTGTCTGACTCTGTGATCTCATGGACTGTAGCCTGCCAGACTCCTCTATCCTTGGAGTTTCCCAGGCAAGAATACTGGAGTGGGTTGCCATTTCAAATAGTTATAAATACAATATAAATGTTATGTAAATAGTTGTGGAAGCACACAGCAAATTCAGTTTTGCTTTTTGGAACTTTCTAGATTTCTTTTTTCAAAGATCATTTTTGATCTACAGTTGGTTGGATACTGAAGGCCAAGTGTATTACTATTATTTTCCAGGATGCTTTTGAATTAAAGAAGGTAATTTCCCTTACTATATAAAAAGTTTGGGCCAGTTGCTTGATTAGGTCTGGCTCAAAAAAAAAAACAAAAAAAATTTGGTTCTACCCATGAATAACAATGATAATAAGAATTATGAGATACATACTATGTAAGAGGTTCCCACAGAGTGTCCTGAAAACCCAGAAGAGAATAAAAATCTCTCCCAGTGTTAGGTGATGAAGGAAGATTAAATGGAGCATGTGATTTGCATGGAGTTTGTGCCCATACAATGAATATAGAAAGCATTATATTATCTTCCATACCTTTGTGACATTGCCTCCTGTAATCTACCTGCTTTCACATGTTTTATTTTTGCTGTTTTGCTTTTTCACTTTGATGTATTAAGTATAGATTCCATTTATTCTGCCTTTTAGCATTTATTGTCCTTCCTGGAACTATAGTCTGAGTCCTTTACTAATCCCAAAATATTTAGTCATCATCCTTTCAAATATTGTCTTCCTACTGCTGCCATGGGAAACTCCAATAGACATATTTTAAACTCTTCCTTCTTATCTTCCATGCTTTTAGTTTGAAAATTTCACTTTGTCCCTTCTGGTTTCAATGCAGAAGTTTTATTTCAATTTATTTGTATCAATTTGTTACCGCTGCATAGCAAACCACCCCAAAACTCAGTGGCTTAGAACAACAAGCATGTATTATTGTTCATGAACCAGGTCAGCAGACTGATCTTCTGGGCTTGACTGGGCTCACTTACACATTACAAGCATCTGTGGGTTGGCTTTGTGGCTTTGCTGATTTTGCTGGTTTCAGCCAAAATGTCTGGGGCCTCATCTGGGGTGAGTCAGTTCTGCTCCAGGTATCTCTCTTTCTCCAGTAGGCAAGGCCATGAATGTTTGTGTTGTGGTGACAGGGTTACAATAGAACAAGCAGAACACAAGGCCTATTCAGCCCTGGACTAACATGAGCACATTATCAGGTTTCATTATTACTTTTGGAAGCCCTTGGCATCTTGTCCTTTGTGGATCTCATGTCATAAAAAAGTATTAAAAACTGTATTTTATAACTGCCTTGGAATAAAGATGAATGTAATCTAGACTGGACTCATTACTATTACTATATATTCACTATTTGATTTCTGTTTATTCTGGTTTTAAAAGAAACTAAGATTAAACACTTTTATGAGCCTCTAAAAGTATTGTGGACTCAGCACTGTGACCACCAAAACTAATGGATAAATCAGGCCTGCACACCATTACTTCTGCACAAGCCCAGCCTGTAAGACTGGGGAAATACACTCCACCATTTGGTGAGAGGATCTGCAAGTTATATCACACAGGGTGTTGTAAATTATAGGGAGGGATGAAGCATTAAGACCATTTCATAATCAGTTTACCACATCAATTCTCTCTTTCTGTAAATTTAATCTATCTAGTTCATCTGCTTTTTTTGTTTCTCACTTGATGTTTGTTTCCCCAAATATTTGTAGCATATTTATTCTGTACTTTGATTCTGATACTTATAATGCCTAAAGTGCTTTCAAATTTAAGTTTCAAATCTAGTTTTCGTTTCTGCTAGCGCTTCGTCTTCAGGGCTTTTTTTTTTTGGGGAGGAAGCATAATTGGGCAACTTTAGTTTGATATATTCTACTTTGCTTTGTAAGATACTTAAGATATTAAGCTTAGAATTATGTGAAGCTTATTTCTTGCTTTGGAGTTGTTTTTTTTGTTTTGTTTACACATTTTTTTCTTTTTATTGAAGTATAGTTGATTTACAATGTTGTGTTAGTTTTAGGCGTATAGAAAGTGATTCAGATATATACAAAAAAGAATATCTATCTATAAATACATAGTTATTCTTTTTCAGATTCTTTTCCCTTGTAGGTTATTACAAAATATTGAGTGTAGTTCTCTGTGTTATAAGTAGATCCTTGCTGATTGTCTGTTTTATGTACAGTAGTGTGTATATGTTAATCCCAAACTCCTAATTTATCTGTCCCCCACCCCCCAATTTGGGTTACACATTGACTAAGTGGGTAACGTGCTTTCAATGGCCAATTCGCAAGAATGCAGTTAATTCTCAGGGAAGATGATTTTTCCTCACCTGAGCTGAGGCAGAGGGTTAAGTTTCTTTGACATCTTTTTTTTTTCTTCCAGAAGCAGGTAATTTTTCCTTTAGATTACCTAAAGGGTCCAAGGCCTTTTCCCCACTTTTCCTGAATAATTCTATGAAATAGAGCACTAGATTTTTATTATTGACAAATACACCTTAGGTTAACCCATCTTTTCTGAGCTTGCCCACCGCTATAGTTTAAGCATTTTTTTTTTTTGTCCACAGGACAGTTTGTTTCCTGTAAGCTTGACTTAAAAAAAAAAAAAAAAAGGCAAAACAAAAACTTTGTTGTACTGTTTCTATCATTTTTGGTATTCTATAATTGGATGTTTTAAACACATATAGTCTTCTGCAATGCTTTCAATAAAATTCAGCCTTAAATACTTTAAAACATATAAGCAAATTAAAATTAATGAACAAATAAATTCTATAGCTGCAAGGTGGAATTAAATAATAGAAAGTAGAGTGGAACCGAAAGAAACTATTGCTAGGAACTCAGGTTAAAATTCTCCTTGACTTCTTTGCAGACCTTGGTATCTCTTCTCTCCTGCTGTTTCAGTCTTTTCACACATATTGGGGTGGTCAGTATCCCCATTTCTTCCATATACCTGCCTCTATTATAGCCCAGTCTGCTTCCCCTGTGTGTTGTAGTTTGGGGATATATTATGGGGATATATATAAACATATATCCCCATATTAAGATATGGGGATATATAAAAGATTATACCTATATCTTTTCCCAGAATTTTATTTTACTCTATATTGATAAGAAATTTAAAATTGGTAAGAAAAGTTCTTTTTCTTTGCTTGTGATTGAAAATGGATTAATGTACATCTAGAGGAAAAATTTGAATTTAAATCCTTTTTTTGGACATTAATTACAGATGCTTTCAAGGTAATTCATATTCTGAAGGTTCTTGCTTTATTAACATCTCAAAACCTTTCTTATATATATATTAAGGTCATATTATATAACATACATTAAAGTACTTTGTGAATTCTGATGTTAAGTAACAAGAAGAAAATATTACTATTTACCATCACCTATTCAATTCAACAGAGATACAACTATAAAAACAATAACAAAAATAATACAACAAAAAATGACCCTTACTGTCAGGTTTTCACTTTGCAGTGCAGAACATAAGATGTAAACTCACAGATGGGTAGTCATGCGCTAGGTGTACATTAGGACCAGAGGATGAGGTCTGGTGCTGGCATGGAGTGGAGAATAGTCACATTGCTCCAACTGGGAGGTGATGGAAGTTTTCACCAAGTGATAATACCAGAGCAAAATCCTTTTAGGAAAGAAGGGATTCCCCAGGCAGATGATTTTAGAAAGGCATAGTCGATTTAACAAAGATTTTATGGAATAACAGTGTCTTAAAAACTTAGCATCGAAGAATAAAACATTTATTTTTCAGTCTGGATGAACCTATTTGAGCGCCACGAAAGATACGCAGAGTAGAGGACACATGTGTGGACACGGAGGTGGGGGAGAAGGGGAGAGTGCAACGAATTGGGAGGTTAAGATTGACATATACACACTACCATATAAAATATATGGCTAATGGGAAATGGCTGTATAGCACAGGGAGCTCATCTGGCTGCTCTGTGATGGCCTAAATGGGTGGGGTTGTGGGAGTCGGGTGGGAGGGAGGTCTAAGAGGGAGGGAATGTATGCATACATATAACTGATTCGCTTCATTGTACAGCAGAAACTAACATAGCATTTAAGGCAATTACACTCCAAATAAAAAGGCATAAACAAAGACCTCCAGAGCAAAACCAGCAACAACAAAAAAAGCAAGTCTAACCCATTAACTTACCAGGCAAGAGAACACAGAACAGTGAAAAGTTCAATTCACTGAGTCATTTGCTGAAGGAGAAAACCAGGGGTCTTGATATGCTAGAGAGAGGAGTACGTAATTACATTAAGCATAGAAATGAGAGGGCAGGGTAAGTCCATACATGTGTGTACACTTGGTTAAAATAGTCTCATTTTTCATTTTTCCAGAAAGTGTCTGCAATTAGGTTCCATAAAGATCTGCCATCCAGGTCACTCAAAGTTCAGGGAAACTTCGGTTGTTTAGAGCCAGCTGCGATAAAATACAACAGTCAGTTTTGATATCTCCTAGGCAAGTGCTGCTGGAAGTGGAAAATTTTTATTCACATTGGCTTGAGGCAGATGTCATATATAAAGGAGTTGAAACTGTGCTGCTAGACTCTGCCTTATAGCTCAGAATGTGGTCTGTGGACCGAGCATAGTGTTAGTTATTTGGGTCCTTGCTGAGGTACAGATTCTTAGATAAACTCCCCCGCACCCCCCAACACCAATTCAGAACTGAGTCAGAACCTGCATTTTAGTAGGGTTCTCAGGTTTTTCATATGCACCTTAAGAAGAAACAGCAGCTTTATAACAGGGTTCAGGAATAGTGGTTCTCCAACTTTGATGAGTAACAAAATCAACTGGAGAGACAGAGTTCCAGACTCACTGGAGTAGAATAGGCTTCAGATCAGTTCAGTTTAGTCACTTAGTCATGTCCAACTCTTTGTGACCCCATGGACTACAGCACACTAGGCCTCCCTGTCCATCACCAACTCTCAGGGTTTAGTTTACTCAAACTCATGTCCATTGAGTCGGTGATGCCATCCAACCATCTCATCCTCTGTCATCCCCTTTTCCTCCCACCTTTAATCTTTCCCAGCATCAGGGTCTTTTCAAATGAGTCAGTTCTTCGCATCAGGTGGCCAAAGTATTGGAGTTTCAGCTTCAGCATCAGTCCTTCCAATGAATTTTCAAGACTGATCTTCTTTAGGATGGACTGGTTGGATCTCCTTGCAGTCTAAGGAATTCTCAAGAGTCTTCTCCAACACCACAATTCAAAAGCATCAATTCTTTAGCACTCAGCTTTCTTTGCAGTCCAACTCTCACATCCATACATGACTACTGGAAAAACTATAGCTTTGACTAGATGGACCTTTGCGGGCAAAGTAATGTCTCTGCTTTTTAATATGCTGTTAGTCATAACTTTCCTCCCAAGGAGTAATCGTCTTTTAATTTCATGGCTGCAATCACCATCTGCAGTGATTTTGGAGCCCAGAAAACTAAAGTCTGACACTGTTTCCCCATCTATTTGCCATGAAGTGATGGGACTGAATGCCATGATCTTAGTGTTCTGAATGTTGAACTTTAAGCCAACTTTTTCACTCTCCTCTTTCACTTTATTCAAGAGGCTCTTTAGTTCTTCTTCTAAAGGTGGTATCATCTGCATATCTGAGGTTATTGATATTTCTTCTGGCAATCTTGATTCCAGCTTGTGCTTCATCCAGCCCAGGGTTTCTCATGATGTACTCTGCACAGAAGTTAAATAAGCAGGGCGACAATATACAGCCTTGACGTACTCCTTTCCCTATTTGGAACCAGTCTGTTCCATGTCCAGTTCTAACTGTTGCTTCCTGACCTGCATACAGAATTCTCAAGAGGCAGGTCAGGTGGTCTGGTATTCCCATCTCTTTCAGAATTTTCCACAGTTCGTTGTGACCCAACGACCTTTGTATTTTTACAAGATTCCCTAGGAGATTCTGATACTGACCAAAGCTAAAGAACCATAATTTTTGAACATGGTTTTCTTATTCATGATCTGTAAGCTCAAAATTTGCACACATTAAAGAGCTGATTTCTCCTGCCTGCCAATGCAGGGGACATGGGTTCGATCTCAGCTCTGGAAAGATTCCATATGCTGTGGGCCAGCTGAGCCCATGCACCACAACTACTGAGCCTGTGTGCTGCAAATACTGAAGTCTGCACACCCTAGAACCTGTGAAACAGAGAAGCCACCGAAATGGGAAGCCCTTACACAGCAATGAAGAGCAGACCCTGCTCACCTCAACCAGAAGAAGCCCACTCACAACGACAATCAAAGAAGACCCAGCACAGTCAAAAATAAAATGAATAAATAAAAAAATAGTAAAAAGAGATATATTCTCTTCAAATCTGGTTGTATTACAGAATCAAACCGTATGTGCTGTTTTCACTGGAATTCATCCAATACAATTACAATCATGAGGATTTTATGACACCTGGAATTTCAGTAACCTGAAGGCATATTTAGCACATGGTACGATCATTTATTTTTTTCTTATATAAAAAAAATACTGTATCTGTGAGAACATTCCAGTGAGGATTATCTACTAAGAAACAGAAATTCCCAGGTCTTTGTTAATGGTGGAAAGAGCTCTGATAACTATTTACTGGAGCAGGGAAAAGACTAAAGTTTAGCTTATATTTAGGAAATTTCTCCAGGTGTTATGTATCAAGTCATAATATTTCTTTATTTAACAAATTAGAAACTTCCTCTTTCAGTTGATAAAAGATGGCTTTTGTTCTCCAGGTTTCTTTTACAAAAAGGTGAATTTTGGTGTGTCATACTTAAAATCCTAACCAAAAACTGACAAGTTTTCTTCCCACCAACTTCTCTCTGGGGCACCCTGATGTCGGCATCAGGAAGAGTGAGGTCATGTGCTTTGAATAAACCCAAATGCCATCAAATATAGGAAATCATTTGGCATTTCCTTTACTGGATACAAAACCTTACCTTTATTAGTCATTTAATTATGAGTTCAGAAGTGAATTTGTGATGTGGAAGAACAATATTCATTAATAATTAGGGAAATGAGCAATGCACAAAATTTTCTAATAGGTCCAACCCTTCTTTTTCCTGCATGGTAAATGTCTGTGAAGGAAATATGCTTTAATAAGATAAGAGGTTTCAGTAGAGGCATATTTATTACTTCTCCCTCAGTAAAGTCAACATGAGACTGCAACTGTTTTAAGAAATACATTTACTCCTAGATCATTATCATTACATACTGCTTAGAGCATAAAGTCCTCAGCTTGCTTTTGAAAGCATTATGACAAAGACCCTCATTTTTCACTTGAGGAAAAGGTGAGGCCAAACAGTTAGAGGAACCTAACAGTTTACAGATCTGAAAGTCAAAGATAGTTTTTCTGGCTTTTAATGCAAAGATTGCTTCAATAAACCTTTGAGCATTTGCTTTTATCTAAAGACATTTGTAAAAAGAAGCTAGGATATTCTGAAGAAGAATAAAAAGCTTTAAACGTGTGTAAAATTGGGAATTCAGTAATTCCACTTCAAGGCCTGTATCCTAAAGAACAACTCAGTAATATGTATAACTATACTTGCAACAGCAGCAACATACTTGTAGAACAATATTTATTGCAATGCTGTGAAACAGTTTAAGAAAGCTGGATTATGTTAAATGGTGAACAATTAAGAAGGAAATTGAGCTTTCTTTTATATGTAAGTTCACATATAAATTTTTTTTTTTCCGTTGTTGTCCAGTCACTAAGTCATGTTCAATTCTGTGTAACCCCGTGGACTACAGCATGCCAGGCTTCCCTGTCCTTTACTTCCTCTCTGAGTTTGCTCAAACTCATATTCATTGAATCAATGATGCCATCCAACCATCTCATCCTCATTCGCCCCCTTCTCCTTCTGCCCTCAATCTTTCCCAGCATCAGTGTCCTTTCCAGTGAATTGGCTCTTCAAATCAGGTGGCCAAAGTATTGGAGCTTCAGCTTCAGCAGCAGTCTTTCCAGTAAATAGTCAGGGTTGATTTAATTTAGGATTGACTGGTTTGATCTCCTTGCTGTTCAAGGGGCTCTCAAGAGTCTTCTCCAACACCACAGTTCGAAAGCATCAATTCTTTGGCGCTCAGCTTCCTTTATGCTCCCACACTCACATCTATACATGACTACTGGAAAAACCATAGCTTTGACTAGATGGACCTTTGTCGGCAGAGACCCTTGTCTCTGCTTTTTAATATGTTGTCTAGGTTTATCATAGCTTTTCTTCCAAGGAGCGTGTTTTAATTTCATGGCTACAGTCACCCTCCACAGTGATTTTGGAGCCCAAGAAAATGAAATCTGTTACTATTTTCACTTTTTCCCCAACTGTTTGCCATAAAATGATGGGACCAGATGCCATGATCTTAGTTTTTTGAATGTTGAGTTTTAAGGCAGGTTTTTCACTCTCTTCTTTCACCTTCATCAAGAGGCTCTTTAGTTCTTCACTTTCCTCCATTAAAGTGGTATCATCTGCATATCTGAGGTTGTTTATATTTCCCCTGGCAATCTTGATTCCAGCTTGTGCTTCATCCAGTCTGGCGTTTTGCAAGTTGTACTCTGCATATAGCGCAAATGCGGGTAGCTGCGACGGCGCACAAGCACAGCCGAGAGGAGCTACCCCACATCCGAGATCAGGGGCAGAAGCCAGGAGGACCCCATGCCCGAGGGGTGGCGGCCAAGAGGAGCTACCCCACATCTGAGGTCAGGGGCAGTAGCCGAGAGTGCCAGGATGCGACGGCGCAGGAACCGCCTAGAGGAGCCACCCCAAGTCCAAGGTCAGGGGCGGCGGCCGGGAGGAGCTACCCCATGTCCGAGGTCAGGGGCGGTGGCTGGGAGGAGCTACCTTGCGTCCGAGGTCAGGAGTGGCGGCTGGGAGGAGCTCCCCCACTTCGAGGTCAGGGGCAGTGGCCGAGAGGAGCAACCCCACCTCCAAGGAGCAGTGGCTGTGGGGGCGCAGGAGGGCCTAGAGGAGATACTCCATGTTCAAGGTCAGGAGGGGCGGCAGTGAGGAGATACCCCTCGTCCAAGGTAAGGAGCAGCAGCTGTGCTCTGCTGGACCAGCCGTGAAGAGATACCCCACGTCCAAGGTAAGAGAAACCCAAGTAAGACCATAGGTGTTGCAAGAGGGCATCAGAGGGCAGACACACTGAAACCATACTCACAGAAAACTAGTCAATCTAATCACACTAGGACCACAGCCTTGTCTAACTCAGTGAAACTAAGCCATGCCCTGTGGGGCCACCCAAGACGGGAGGATCATGGTGGAGAGGTCTGACAGAATGTGGTCCACTGGAGAAGGGAATGGCAAACCACTTCAGGATTCTTGCCTTGAGAACCCCATGAATAGTATGAAAAGGCAAAATGATAGGATACTGAAAGAGGAACTCCCCAGGTCGGTAGGTGCCCAATACACTACTGGAGATCAGTGGAGAAATAACTCCAGAAAAAATGAAGGGATGGAGCCAAAGCAAAAAGAATACCCAGTTGTGGATGTGACTGGTGATAGAAGCAAATTCCGATGCTGTAAAGAGCAATATTGCATAGGAACCTGGAATGTCAGGTTCATGAATCAAGGCAAATTGGAAGTAGTCAAACGGGAGATGGCAAGAGTGAACGTCGACATTCTAGGAATCAGCGAACTAAAATGGACTGGAATGGGTGAATTTAACTCAGATGATCATTATATCTACTACTGCAGGCAGGAATCCCTTAGAAGAAATGGAGTAGCCATCATGGTCAACAAAAGAGTCTGCACAGAGTCAGACAGGATTGAGCGACTGAACTGAACTGAACTCTGCATAAAAGGTAAATAAGCAGGATGACACTATACAACCTTTACATACTCTTTCCCCAATTTTGAACCAGTCCATTGTTCCCTGTCGGATTATAACCGTTGCTTCTTGACCTACATACAAGTTTCTCAGGACACGGGTAAAGTCTGGTTCAGGTATTCCCATTTCTCTAACAATTTTCCACAGTTTGTTGTGATCCAGACAATCAAAGGCTTTAGTGTAGTCAATGAAACAAAAGTATATGTTTTTCTTGAATTCCCTTGCTTTTCCTATGATCCAGCAGATGTTGGCAATTTGATCTCTGGTTCCTCTGCCTTTTCTAATCCAGCTTGTACATCTGGAAGTCCTCAGTTGACATACTGCTGAAGCCTAGCGTAAAGAAGGTTGAGCATTATCTTGCTAGTTTGTGACATAAGTGCAGTTCGTTTCAGTTCAGTTCAGTTGCTCAATCGTGTCCAACTCTTTGTGACCCCATGAATCGCAGCACGCCAGGCCTCCCTGTCCATCACTAACTCCTGGAGTTCACCCAGACTCACGTCCATCGAGTCGGTGATGCTATCCAGCCATCTTATCCTCTGTTGTCCCCTTTTCCTCCTGCCCCGAATCCCTCCCAGCATCAGAGTCTTTTCCAACTCTTCCCATGAGGTCAACTCTTTGCATGAGGTGGCCAAAGTACTGGAGTTTCAGAGTCAGTGATGCTATCCAGCCATCTTATCCTCTGTTGTCCCCTTTTCCTCCTGCCCCGAATCCCTCCCAGCATCAGAGTCTTTTCCAGCTCTTCGCATGAGTCAACTCTTCGCATGAGGTGGCCAAAGTACTGGAGTTTCAGCTTTAGCATCATTCCTTCCAAAGAAGTCCCAGGGCTGGTCTTCTTTAGAATGGACTGGTTGGATCTCCTTGCAGTCCAAGGGACTCTCAAGACTCTTCTCCAACACCACAATTCAAAAGCATCAATTCTTTGGTGCTCAGCTTTCTTCACAGTCCAACTCTCACATCCATATATGACCACTGGAAAAACCATAGCCTTGACTAGACAGACCTTTGTTGGCAAAGTAATGTCTCCGCTTTTCAATATGCTATCTAGGTTGGTCATAACTTTCCTTCCAAGGAGTAAGCGTCTTTTAATTTCATGGCTGCAGTCACCATCTGCAGTGATTTTGGAGCCCAGAAAAATAAAGTCTGACACTGTTTCCACTGTTTCCCCATCTATTTCTCATGAAGTGATGGGACCAGATGCCATGATCTTTGTTTTCTGAATGTTGAGCTTTAAGCCAACTTTTTCAGTCTCCTCTTTCACTTTCATCAAGAGGCTTTTTAGTTCTCTTCACTTTCTGCCATAAGGGTGGTGTCATCTGCATATCTGAGGTTATTGATATTTCTCCTGGAAATCTTGATTCCAGCTTGTGCTTCTTCCAACCCAGCATTTCTCATGATGTACTCTGCACAGAAGTTAAATAAGCAGGGTGACAGTATATAGCCTTGACGTACTCCTTTTCCTATTTGGAACCAGTCTGTTGTTCCATGTCCACTTCTAACTGTTGCTTCCTGACCTGCATATAGGTTTCTCAAGAGGCAAGTCAGGTGGTCTGGAATTCCCATTTCTTGAAGAATTTTCCACAGTTTCTTGTGATCCACACAGTCAAAGGCTTTGGCATAGTCAATAAAACAGAAATAGATGTTTTTCTGGAACTCTCTTGCTTTTTTGATGATCTAGCGGATGTTGGCAATTTGGTCTCTGGTTCCTCTGCCTTTTCTAAAACCAGCTTGAACATGTGGAAGTTCACGGCTCACGTATTGCTGAAGCCTGGCTTTGAGAATTTTGAGCATTACTTTACTAGTGTGTGAGATGAGTGCAATTGTGTGGTAGTTTGAGCATTCTTTGGCATTGCCTTTCTTTGGGATTGGAATGAAAACTGACCTTTTCCAGTCCTGTGGCCACTGCTGAGTTTTCCAAATTTGCTGGCATATTGAGTGCAGCACTTACACAGCATTCATCTTGGAATGTGAAGTCAAGTGAGCCTTAGAAACCATCACTGTGAACAAAGCTAGTGGAGGTGATGGAATTCCAGTGGAGCTATTCCAAATCCTGAGAGATGATGCTGTGACATCAGTGCAGTTGTATGCAATTTGAACATTCTTTGGCATTGCCTTTTGTCATTAATGATTTAAGGTCAGAACATTCATTTTGAAGAACTTGAAATAATACATCTCACATCTGAGGAATAAAGCTGCAAAGCTTAGAAATAGTGTTGAAAAGCAGAAGCCATCTTAAAACTACAGATTTCTGGATGATTTTGGAATCTCGAGTCTTTGAGGGTTTGCAGATAGTGTTTTCAGAAAAACTAGTCTGAATCTCTGGGGATAAGATGGTTCATTAAATATCCAATTTTTGTGAATATTAGTAAAGTATTCAGAGCAACTTACGTATTCAAATGTGGGGCATTTAACTGGCCTTACTATTCAGTGGCATGGTGCATGCACGCTCAGTCACTCAGTAGTGTTTGACTCTTTGAGACCCCATGGACTGTAGGCCTCCAGGCTCCTCTCTCTATGGAATTCTCCAGGCAAGAATACTGGAGTGAGTTGCCATTTCCTACTGCAGGAAATCTTCCTGACCCAGGATTCCTACATAATCTGTGCCTCGTGCATTAGCAGGCGGGTTCTTTACCATGGCGCCACCTCAGTGGCACAGTGCTAGCCATTAAAATTCTCTTAGAGTAATGTTTTAAAAACCTGAGAACATAGTCACAGTGAAATTCTAGGTTTGAAAGGATGTTAAAAATAGTATGTTCAGCATTATCTAAAATTTATGCCATATGTCTAGATACCTACAAAGAAAGATAAAAAGGTATATCTGCAAATGCTTACAGTGATTATCTCTGGGTGGTACAAGTAGAGAATTTTTTATGTGTTTATTGAGAGGAAGACTGTCATATTCATTGTTTAGTGCTGGTATAACAGATTACCACACATTAAGCTGCTTAAAAAATTTAGCATCTCACAGTTCCATAGAATTCCAGTGGGCCCAGCTGATTTCTCTGCTCTGGGTCTCATCAGGCCAAAATCAAGGTGTGTGCCAGCCTGGGCTCTTACCTGAAGTCTCTGGAGGAAAATGCTTTTCTAGGTTCTTTTACATTGTTGAAAGAATTCTGCTGCATGTGATTTTAAGATCAAAGCCCCCTATTTTCTTGCTAGCTGTCACTAGAGGTAGTTCTTCCCAGTTTCTAGAGCCTGTCAGAATTTTATGGCTCATAGCCCCCTTCATTTTCAAAGTCCACAACAGTGGGTGAAAACTCTCTCATGCTTTGCATCTCTTCTGCCTTTTGTCTGTAAGGCTTTTCTCTGACTGAATTCAGCTAGAAAAGTTTCTCTGCTTCTAAGATCTTGGAAGGATTAATTTAAGATTTTCTAAAGTTCCACCAATTAGCAACCTTAGTTTTATCTTCAACGTCTCTTTTCCAGTTTAGCATGACATATTCAGAGGATCTGTGGATTAGGGAGAAATATCTTGGGCCGGAGATTCTCTGGACTGCAACAGATAGTATAATGTTAATGGCATGAGCTTTGAAGATGGATAACAGACAAACGTTTTATTCCAAAGCTGGCACGCAATATATGTTGACTTTGGGGAAGTTAATTCATTTGCCTTCCAATTATCTCATGTATAAAACGGGGATCATAATTATGCTTATTTCAATGGGCATTTATGAAGATTATATGAGATACTACATAAAGAAAGCTGAGCACTGACGAACTGATGCTTTTGAACTGTGGTGTTGTAGAAGACTCCTGAGAGTCCATTGGACTGCAAGGAGATCCAACCAGTCAATCCTAAAGAAAATCAGTCCTGAATATTCATTGGAAGGACTGATGCTGAAGCTGAAGCTACAATACTTTGGCCACCTGATGTGAAGAACTGACTCATTGGGAAAGATCCCAATGCTGGGAAAGATTGAAGGCAGGAGGAGATGGGGATGACAGAGGATGAGATGGTTTAATGGCATCACCAACTCAAAGGACATGAGTGTGTGCAAGCTCTGGAAGTTGGTGATGGACAGTGAAGCCTGATGTATCCATGGGGTCGCAAAGAGTTGGACATAACTGAGTGACTGAACTAAACTGAATATTAAAAGCATAAGGTGCAATTTGCAATAAAGATTAACCATGATGTTTTCATTATTCTCAATATATTTCTGTGTTTTCTGCAATGAACATGTGTTAATAAGAAAAACAATACAAATTATTTTGGAAGCAAGAAGTTTAATCCTGTTCATATGGTTATGTCTGTTGGTGGATATATACTTTCTCATTTTTAAAACATTTGTCTGTAGCACTTACTAACTGAATATTTAATTTTAAACATATATCTTGAAATGTGTATCTATTTATTTACTATATTCTCCAAGTACTATAGCACTCTCAGTATTGTTCCCCGATGTTCCTCAGTGTTTCTGGCACTTAGTAGGTGCTTTATAAATATATGTTAAGTAAATGAATTATTTTTAGTACAACCATGCAAGAGTCTAATTAAAAGTACTTTGGATCACTTAGAAATTTTCCTTTTACATACATTCCTGAGATAGAAAAAGGCAGAACAATAAAAGTCTTTTTTGAAAATTTAAATTTTCACTTGTCTAAAATATTCTTCCATATTAATATATTTAAAATGTAATTGTTCTCATAGAACCTCTCATCAAATTCAGAGCAGATAATTGTATACAATAATAATGTGATCATGGTGCTAGATTTTAACCCACAAAGCTTGACTCTGATTTCACTTATGAAAACTATTATATATCCAAGGGATATATCCACTGAGATTCATTTACTTTCATTAATGAGAAACTCATAAAGACATGCTAGAGGCAGGGAGACAGAGGAGAAATGATGAAGAAGGATGTGCTATGAAGGAGGAAAGAAGCTACCACTGAACAGAGAAGGAAGAAATAATAGAACCAAAAGATTGCAGGCACCGTAAGACTCAGCTCATCTTTATGCCTCTGGAACAGCTCTCTTCTTAAAGTGCTCATGAGTTAAAATTTGGAAATCTTAGTACCTACACAAACCCACTGTGATAAATGAACCAAGAACCCAATAAGGGACAGATAATAAGACTTTGGTTTTGGTGGGATTAAGGGATCACAGGGGGAATGCAAATGCCCTCTGTTAAGACTCCTGTATGTGTTCTTTCAGGTTGGTTAACAGTAGGGAACAAGCCTGGAATAGCCAGAGATTCTATTCTATGAGGTAGGTTATTATGGAAAATGTGTGACTAATGCACATTTAGTGAGCCAAATTACACTTAGGCTGCTAACAACTTGGCTAATGTGTCTACTCTGTGTGTGTCTGATAACATGTGATGAGGATGTTGTACTATAAGCTTTGACTCCATCTGTATTAGGTCATTAGGTCAAAGAATCATGAAAATAAATTAGTTAATGAATACATTGTTGTAGTTCATTGCAACAGACATGAAAACCCATAATTACAATACAAAGAAAAAAAATTCTAAAAGAGTTCTGTTAAAAATAACCCTGGTGTATAGCATAAGAAACTTCTGTTTTTTAAAAGAACAGCATGAGTCTGAACTCTATCATCTTTACTGGACTAGCGTTTTCAAACTTCATATGTTTTATGAGTAAATAGTTTTTATCAAAAGCCATTTTTTTTCCAGTAGTCATGTATGGATGTGAGAGTTGTACCATAAAGAAGTTTGAGAACCAAAAAATTGATGCTTTTGAGTTGTGGTGCTGGGGTTCCTTGGACAGCAAGGAGATCAAACCAGTCAATCTTAAAGGAATCCTAAGGAAAAACAACCCTGTGTGTTCATTGGAAGGATTGATGCTGAAGCTCCAGTAATTTGGCCACCTGATGCAAAGAGCTGACTCATTGGAAAAGACCCCGATGCTGGAAAAGACTGAAGGCAAGAGGAGAAGGGGTTGACAGAGGATGAGACGATTGGGTAGCATTATTGACTCAGTGGACATGAGTTTGAATGAACTCCGGGAGATAGTGGAGGACAGGGAGGTCTGCCATGCTGCACTCCATGGAGTCACAGAGTCAGACATGACTTAGCAGCTGAACAACAACAATCCAAATATTAAAAATAACTGAAATAAAATGGAATACAGATTACATTAGTATTGAATTAAAAATTTTTTCTCTCTCTTTTTATTTTTTGTCATGTCAAAGGAATATCTAACTGCAGGCCATGATCATGAATGTTTCAAATTGCTCCAGAAGACCAAGGGTCCTTATCCTGAGGCTATGGAAAACTGAGTCACACCCCTGAATGGAAAAAAATGGCATCACTAGTTGTACTAAAATTAAATGAAAATTTAGCACTGCCTTCCATTATGATTGCAGGCAACAAACTTCTGTAGTATTAGCAGTATTTGTGACTTTGTCACCAATAAATAAGATATTTTATATCATATTATTATTGTTGCAGATATATAAAAATATTGTTTAACTCAGCAGTACAAAATTATAATAGTTACTGTAATTGCCCCTAGATCCTGGTATTTAATGTGACCATTAGAAGCACATATATTACTGTATCATGATTTGTAACATTTTGATAACCCTTCTAATACATTAGGTTCCTTTGTTATATTGTTTGCTTTATTTTTATATTGATAAAAATAATATTTTGAGAAAGTAATCATATAGTCACCAGACTGCCCAAGAACCCAGGGTAGGAAGAAAGAGAAGGGGATGGGGAAGAAAGAAATAAAGGAAGGAAAGAAAGAACCCGTGAGTGGGCTATTAACATGCTAAAGGTAGTAGCTATAAGTTTTTCTCTGTCTCCAGAATTTAGTGCCTAGAACATAGTTTGTTCTAAAAAAAAAAAATCCTTGTTGGATGACTTCTGCCTATGAAAACAAGCCTGAAGCAATAAGCTCTGACTTAGTGGAAAGATTTGTCATGAGGTAATGTTTGAATGGACTCTTGTAAAATGAGTAGGTAGAGGACGTAGTAAATAGTTTGTGCACACCGATCAGTAGAAAGCATGACTGCTGTGGAAAAAAATTAATTTTATGTAGATGAAGGATTTATCTGAAGATAGAATATAATGTGCATATAAGGTAATATTATCATGGCTTTAGTTAGGTAAGGATTTCTTAAGATGCAAAAAGTAATAAGGGTAAAGTAAATTTTGGGAAATTTGATTATATTAAATATAGCCATTTATTTCCATCAAAGTTATTATAGAAAGCGGAAATAAAAAAACAAAGCATAGTGGGGGGGCATTATTTTCAACACATGTAACTAAAGGGTAAATAATGAGAATATATAAAGAGTTTCTGGAATTTATTATAAGGAAAAGTCAACCAGTACCAAAGAAGAGGTAATCCATTCGTCCAAAAGTAAAATGAGAATGAGATTTGAATAGGAAGTTCACATAAGACAAACTGGGATTTTTGTTGTTCAGTCACCAAGCTGCGTCTGACTCTTTGCGACCCCATGGACTGCATTCAGTAGACCAGGCTTCTCTGTCTGTCACTGTGTCCTGGAGATCCCTCAGATTCACGTCCGCTGAGTTAAAGATGCTGTCTAACCGTCTCATCCATTGCCACCCTCTTCTCCTTTGTCTTCAGTCTTTTGCAGCATTATGGTCTTTCCCAAACACAGATTGCCAGTAAACGAATGAAAAGATACTGAACCTCAGCAGTAAGGAGAGAGATGTAAATTAAAATCAAACTGACATACGGACTTATACCAGTTTGCCAAAAATTAGAAGTTTGCCAGTGCTAAGTATGGGTAAGGGCCATGAACACTGAGAACTCAGCCACTGCTGCTGAAAGTGAAAACCAGTGCAACCGCCTTTGGGAAGTCATTTGACATTTTCTATTCAAGTTTTTGGGAGATAGGAGATTTGCAGTGTTCTATTCTTTAGTCTGAATAGGGCAGGCAAGAATAGGGAATGTTGGTAAAAAGTACTAAGATGGAGTTCACGTGTGATGTAGAAAGCGGCAAAGAGCATAACTCCTCATTTTATGACATGGAAAGGCCAGATAATCTACAAAATGGCATCCTTTTTGAATCCGGTTAAGAGCTAAAGTCAAAGGGCAATCAACTAACCTGAAATCTTAGGAAAGACAGATAGTTTCAAGGAGAAAGCGAATGCAAACAACTGCTTACCTAAAGCATAACATAGAAGGAAGAGACACCAAATAGCATACGAACACATAAAAAAGAAAAACTGTAATAAATATGAAATGTTATGATTTGATAAATCTCATTTGTACATGAATTTTCATTATGTTTTCTCTAATTTATGCCACGTGAAATATTTCATTAGTTTTTTTTTTTTTTTTTTTAAAGAGAGCTTGAGGTGTTATGAGAACTGCATTTGAGTTTTAATTCCCAGAGTATTGGGTACAAGAGAAGGGAAACCAGGTATCTTATGTAGTGAAAGAGTCTTTGATGTAAAATCAATGAAACCAGGTCTGTCTTTCAAAAACTTAATTCTGTTAACGACGTGGCCAAAGAGACCAATGCCAAGTCAAACCTGTGCTGAATTTGTAACAGGCATTTAATCGCCAGTTTACAATTCATGTTCATTTCTCCTGATGAGGTTGCACTTATGGCCTGATTTACTAGGCTTTGTATTTGGGCAGAACTATCTTAGAATTTCAGTTATGCCACTTTCTAAGAATGTCGCTTTAGGGCAATCACTGTACACAGTAGTTTTTTTTTCATCTTTAAGATAGTATACTGAATGTTAACTCGTAAGTTGCTCCAAAGATTAAATGAGATAATGGATATAAGACTATGGCCATTCTGATACATAGAATACATATATCAAATCTTAGTTCCCTTCGTTTTTCTTTTGTAAAGAACCAAAGAACCATATACAGCCTAGTGCCAAGATAACCTCTCCATTTGATAGACTCTGAGTGAAGAGGAACTAAAAAGCCTCTTGATGAAAGTGAAAGAGGAGAGTGAAAAAGTTGGCTTAAGGCTCAACATTCAGAAAACTAAGATCATGGCATCTGGTCCCATCACTTCATGGGAAATAGATGGGGTAACAGTAGAAACTGTCAGACTTTATTTTTGGGGGCTCCAAAATCACTGCAGATGGTGACTGCAGCCATGAAATGAAAAGATGTTTACTCCTTGGAAGGAAAGTTATGACCAACCTAGATAACATATTGAAAAGCAGAGACATTTACTTTGCCAACAAAGGTCCGTCTAGTCAAGGCTATGGTTTTCCAGTGGTCATGTATGGATGTGAGAGCTGGACTGTGAAGAAAGCTGAGCGCCGAAGAATTGATGCTTTTGAACTGTGGTGTTGGAGAAGAGTCTTGAGAGTCCCTTGGACTGCAAGGAGATCCAACCAGTCCATTCTAAAGGAGATCAGCCCTGGGTGTTCTTTGGAAGGAATGATGCTGAAGTTGAAACTCCAGTACATTGGCCACCTCATGCGAAGAGTTGACTCATTGGAAAAGACTCTGATGCTGGGAGGGATTGGGGGCAGGAGGAGAAGGGGACGACAGAGGATGAGATGGCTGGATGGCATCACTGACTCGATGGACGTGAGTTTGAGTGAACTCCGGGAGTTGGTGATGGACAGGGAGGCCTGGCGTGCTGTGATTCATGGGGTCGCAAAGAGTGGGACATGACTGAGCGACTGAACTGAACTGAACTGAAGGCTTTCCTGGAGTATCAAGCAAGAGAAGAACTTTATTTTTCCTTCTGCCTCTTTCTTATTAATAAATTTGATTTTATCTTCTTGTATCAGTTAGTTTTTTCCACTTAACAGTTGCTACTTAACAAACATTTTTGCTGCTCCAAAACTTGATCTCTTAAGATAACAATTCTTTATTTAGCTGATATTTCTATGCAGCAGCAATTTGGACTGGGTCTAGTGGGGCCATTCTTTATCTGTGACCACTCATGCTTCTTCATGCAGATGACAGTTCATGTCCTTACAGTCTAGCTTTGTCTCTGCTGGCTGGGATGACAGCTAGCGGGATGAGGGTACCTGAACGACGTGTCTCTCAACAGCCATTAGACCCTCCAGGCTTGTCCACATGGTGGCAGCTTCAGGGTTTCCAGGATCAACAATAGAGAGGGAAGCCCAGTGTAGAGTATTTTGGATGTCTCTGCAGTGGGCTTGCTCACATATCATCTGACACAGGAGGCTGCTTAGTTAACACAGACTCAAGGGGTGAGAAACAGATTCCATCTTTTGATTGGAGCTGCTGCAGTGTCACATAACAAGAGTAGATGTAGAAAGGGAAAGATTTACGATCATTTTCACAATCTACCACATTGTTGAAAACAAAGAAAGCAATTCTCTTCTGTCTACTACTTCACAGATAGATCCATTTTAATCCTTTGGGTCTGTGTGTGCTGTGTGTGCTCAGCTGCTCAATCACGTCTAACTCTTTGCAACTCTATGGACTGTAGCACGCCAGGCTCCTCTGTCCGTGGAACTTTTTAGGCCAGAAGACTGGGGTGGATTGCCATTTCTTCAGGGGATCTATCGGACCCAAGGATTGAACCTGAATCTGTTGCATCTCCTGCATTGGCAGGCAGATTCTTTACCACTGAACCCCCTGAGAAGCCCTTCTTTGTATGAGTCTAGCAGGCACCCCACTCCAGTACTCTTGCCTGGAAAATCCCATGGACGGAGGAGCCTGGAAGGCTGCAGTCCATGGGGTTGCTGAGGGTTGGACACGACTGATCAACTTCACTTTCACTTTTCACTTTCATGCATTGGAGAAGGAAATGGCAACCCACTCCAGTTCTTGCCTGGAGAACCCCAGGGACAGGGGAGCCTGGTGGGCTGCCGTCCATTGGGTCGCACAGAGTCAGACACAACTGAAGCGACTTAGCAGCAGCAGCAATAGTCTTGTAATAGGATTGTCCCTGGATGATTAAGAAACATGCTTCATAAGGAGAAGCTATTGACGGTTATATGTCTTATGAGTAGTATTATTCATTGTCAGTAGAGTACTGGGGAATCTTTCTGCTTTCATGCTTTGGTGCTTGGAAACTGAGGTTCTAGAATAACATATGAACTAAAAAAAAAAACAAACATTCTTTTTCTGGAGCTCTATTTGTTCAAATCCTTAAACTGTAAATTAACTTATTATAAAACCAACCATATTCCAGATTTTGTGCTCATCATGAATAAAATTAGTACTTTACAAAACCTAATATATATTCTTTAAGAAAGGAGAGAATGGGTTTAACCTTGGAGAAATGGGAGATGCTAAAATCTCTCCAAGAAGAAAAGCAATGAAATTGTTCTAATGACCTGGATATGTGTATTTCTTTCTTAGCCTATTAGATAATATGGAGAATAGGATATTTAACAAATCAGTGTTTTAAATGAGTAAAATAAATGTATATTTCATATTCTCAGCTATTCCAGTATATTGGATTCTATCTGTTCTTCAGTAATTTATGAAACCTAAATTGAATTGTTCCAGTATTGGGAAAGAGAAATTGAGTTACCTAAAACTAGAAATTATTTGCCTGAATGACTCTTTTTTTTTTTTTTTTTTTAATGGCCCGAACCTGAAAGAGAAATGGAACATTTTGAGAAAATTTGTCCCCAAAGTACCATTTCTTAAATGAAATTATGTAACTCAATTTACTTTATGGCAGTCACTGTGGCTAATATTGGACCTGATTTTAATTTTATGTGGATTAAAGAATTTAACTTTTCCCCGATGTATTTTTGAATGACTTTATTCACAGGCCATATCCTTTTTCACATTATCTGAGTTTTATTCTCTCTGACAGCCAAAACTGTACATGATTTTTCACAGATCTTGCTATTTTCCTTTTTAGTTACTTTTTATTTCACTGGAAAAGAACAGCAGATAATTTTCAAGTAGCTGCCGAAATTCAGTTGTTTAGATAACAGGGGAAAATGTACTTGCCTCATGAGTGGTGTCATTCATTTTCCCTTTCTTTTCTTATATAACTCTGAGTTTTCTTCTTAAATACATTTGGTTAAAATTTAGTAGAATTCAGTCTTTGTGTGTTGGATGCTGCATTAAGTACCATGAACTACACATTGTACAATGTAACAGACCTAGGAAGTCAAAGATTAATCCTTGAAAACTACTTAATGTAAAGAGATTATAATACCTA
The DNA here is from genome assembly GCF_000754665.1 of Bison bison bison. Classification (NCBI taxonomy): domain Eukaryota; kingdom Metazoa; phylum Chordata; class Mammalia; order Artiodactyla; family Bovidae; genus Bison; species Bison bison. Next base: position 2,589,662 of record NW_011494903.1, read on the forward strand.
GAGTTGGGGAATCAAAGCCGTAACTCTTTGTCCATCATCAAATCTGTTATTCAAAGTGCTACTCCAAACTGGATTGATATCAGAATGACCTGAGAAACTTTGAACACTACTTAGTTTCCCAAGTTTCATATCCAGAGATTATGATTCAGTATGTCATCATCAAGGCTGGGGACTTTAGTCATTTTTCCCAAAGCTCCCAAGATAATTTTGATGCTACTGGCCTAGTACTGATTTCAGGAAAGGCAACAGGGGACCACTCATCTTAGATTAAATATGATAGATGCAGCTTTAATGTGTCTATTATTGTGGTGACTGTCCTTCTTTACTCAAAAGAAAAAAAATAAATTGTTTTTAACCTTTGTTTCTAAAGCCCAAATCTGTCCTAGTTAATCTCTGTGAATGCTGCTGATTTGTGAGCCAGTAACAATTCAGTGGTTGCACAATTCTTGAGAAAAAAAGTTCTGAGTTGCTAATCATTGGATTTTCTTTCTTCATAACTTAAAAGAATTCACCTCCCCCTTGTTCTGTAATTATTTGTGACGAGCCTGGGAAAAGAATTCCAAGAAAATGAAAATATCAGGGAGGTTCAAAGACAAGGATCATGTTCCAATAATTCAGTGAATGGGACTGTGAAAACTGAAGGAGCTAGCTAGGATCAGGTCTTGAAATTTAGAAGAGCAGTGGTTGAGAGTATGTGCATGCCAAGTCACTTCAGTCGTGTCCAACTCTTTGCGACCCTATGGACTGTAGCCTGCCAGCCTCTTCTGTCCATGGGTTTCTCCAGGCAAGAATACTGGAGTGAGTTGCCGTTTTCTTTTCCAGGGGATCTTCCCAACCCAGGGATCGAACCCACATCTCTTATGTTTCCTGCATTGACACCTGGGAAACCCTTCTTAAGAGTATCAAGGAACAAATGAAGTTTAGAGTATTCATTTCTCTGGTAGCCACTTATGGGCCAACTCTAACTTGTTGCTTGTACAAGGTGAGCAAAGGCAAGACCAAGGACAGTACAAAAGCAACTCAGCAATAAAGTTTCATGCAGTTGGAGTTCTGCTTTGAGAACTTGCAATCCAGTGCTTGTAATAAGAGTAATTTTTCCTATATTTGCTTTATATTTAAAGTTTTCAAATCCTTTACACAGCTAATACCCACAAAAAGTATATGAGGCAGAAACAATCTCTTCCTTTCATAAACCTGAAATGGAGGCTCATAGAAGTTACACAATTTTTCTGAGCTCACATGACTAATAAGTTGGGATTTGAATAAGAAAAATGACTTCTAAATAAGGTGTCTTTTTCATCTTAGTTTTTTTTTTCTTAGACTGTATCTGTCATATAACACTTAAAAGTTCACCTTAAGAATAGTTTCTGTCTGGTTTGACCAATACATAATCTTGAACTCTGGGAAAATCTATACAAGTCCTTCACAAAATGTCTTTGTCATGGTTTTCTGTCACCTGCCAATCCCACTTGCTCAGCCTCTGGTCTCTGATCTTGAGCCGCCAACTCTTTCTTTTGGAGTACCATCACTTGCGGACCATTTAGTCAGTTCTCAACTGTTGGCCTTCTCCTCTGCAACTTTCACAGGTCTCTTATTTTCATACTCTGTAGTCTGAAGGCTTGGGTGGCTCCCACCTCAATGTCTGGACTTAGCCCAAGGGCCCAATCTCTTGCACAAATATAAAAACACTTTCAAGTGATGTACCAAATGTATCTTTCCCTGAAGCTCATTACAAATAATCTGAAAATGCCGTATCAGGGATTCTTTTCTTATTTCATTAAGAAGAAAACAGTCTCGAGTAATATCCTTTTAAGTAGAGGAAGGAGAAGACTGATGCATTTACAGAGCTCCACCAGCTCAGCTAGATCAGTAAAAATTAGAATTGATGGCTTATTTGAATTTCTTGTTTTGATAGTTAGGATGGCTAAGATGCTTAGGAGTTTTAGATTCACAGGCTCAGCAGAAATCTGCAAACTGCAAACTGTCCTGTCTGACACAGGAAATTTACCACTGAATTTTCATACTGAAAGAGATCTCAGGGGTAATTTAGGTAAATCCCGTCATTGTATGGGTGAAGAAAATTCCAAGATCACAAACTTACATATTAAATTCAGGTCAATGATTCTGTGATAAAGATATTATTTAGTGTCCTAAATATTCATGGCATTCCCCATAACTGACCCCAGCTCTTCACAGTTCTTCATACTTACGGCTAGGATAAAATTCTTTTGTTTCCAAGTGAAGGATGTGGGTTAAGCAGGTTTGGAATTCCGGAGCTGGAAGAACAAGGAGTGGGTTTAGAACAAAGGACAGGGATATGATCAGCAGAATGGCTTGCCCATCTAAACTTGGTCTTGAGGAGGAGAATTTAACCTGGCAATGCACTGGTAATTAAGGGTCTAAGCACACGCAGAACAGAGCAGAGATTTAAAATTTTGAAACTTCACCAAAATCAAAGACATCTCCAAACAGTGAAGCATAGTGGTTAAGGATATTGATTCTGGAGACAGACAGCCTAAGTCTGAATTCTGACTGTCACAATAGCGATGGAAAAAAATTGCTATTTCTGTGATTCCTTTTCCCCACTAATTTCAGACACAAGATAATAATAGTACTGAATCCAAACACTTACTATGAGGATAAGTGGAACACTTTTTTGTGCTGGGAAGATAGAAAACACTATAAATGATTGCTGATAAATACTCTGCTAACATATGTACTAAGATGTTCACTGCAATAGATTTATATAATTAAAGAATTGCAAACAATAAAAAATCATTTATGAGGAGCTAGTGAAACAATACCCATACAAAGGAACATATTGCTGTTAAGGAACATGAAGTGGATCCATAGATACCACCTTTGATACATATAAGTAAATATTAAAGAAAAAACAGGATGATAAAAAATTTGTTGGAATATTTCAAAATATATGTTATGTGTGTGTGTGTCTCAAAGATCTTGGTGTCTTAACACCAATCTGTTGAGTGATTTCCTGTGAGGACTGCTATAGTGGCAGGGATGGCCGTGGCACAGAGGAAACATGGGAAAAACTTCTTTTCCTTTATTCACTTCTGTAATGTTTAAATTATTTTTGACTAGAAAGCATATTTTTAAAAGCAGTATAAATATAGTAAGATCTGGGGTGAAAAGAACACAGTCATGAATAGGGTAAAATCATGAAGTATTAGAGGCAAGAGGCTGATAACTATATGAGTTCCTCTGTAATTAAAAAAAAACAAAACTTGAACATTAACTGTAACCCATGTGTGTGTGTGTGTGTGTGTGTGTATGAGTGTCGCTCAGTCGTGTCCAACTCTTTGTGACTCCATGGACTGTAGCTCACTAGGCTTCTCTGTCCATGGAATTCTCCAGGCAAGAATACTAAAGTGGGGTTGCCGTTCCCTTCTCCAGGGAATATTCCTGACCCAGGGATTGAACCTTGGTCTCTCACATTGCAGGCAAATTCTTTACCATCTGAGCCACTAGGGAAGCCCCAACTGTTACCCCTAATATCTCCAAAAAATTAACCTTGGAAGCTTACTCACTCCCTTCTTTAGGGAAAAAGTGGATTTGTGTTTCTTTCAGGTTACATGAGTATTTAAATGACATTAAATAATGAAGCCATACAGAGTTGAAGTCAGAAAGAGAAAAACAAATATTGGATATTAACACGTATGTATGGATCTAGAAAAGTGGTACTGATGAACCTCCTTACGGGGTAGGGACAGAGACAGAGACGCAGAGAACAGGTGTGTGGACACAGCAGGGAGTGAGACGGTAGGATGAATTGGGAGATTGGAATTGACATATATATGCTACCATGTGCAAAATAGAGAGCTAGTGGGAACCTGCTGTGTAGTGCAGGGAACTCAGCTGTGTGCTCTGTGGTGACCGAGGTGGGTGGGATGGAGGATGGTGGTGAAAGGGAGATCCAAGAAGCAGGGGATGTATGTATACATATAGCTGACACACTTTGTTGTACAGCAGAAACCAACAACATTGTAAAGCAATTATACTCCATTAACAAAAAAAGAGTAACGTTCCTCTTTATATACCAGGGAATACATTATGTAAAGGGGAAGAAACCTGCCTCTTATCTCTGTACAGTGCGTATGTTAAATGGCTTCTTTCACACCTTCTGAAATAGTGACAGGGCTAGATCCATTTACTAAGCCCTGGATATATTTCTCCAGGGCACTATTACCCAACAGGAGTCTGATATTATGATGATTTACTGATAAGTTCAATTCTGCAAATTAGTGGAGCATAACATATGTAGGACTGAAATCTTTGGTGGTGAGTTATGAGTGATGCAGTAAGAACCTGTGATTTGCGCAGGGAAAAGAATCTGGTGGCAAACTGGTTAGGGGGTTGCAGGGCTTTGAAAACTGGAACATAATTGACTCCCCAAACATTGCAGACTAAGTAAACAATTCACTTGTTTATAATTATTTATGAACAGTCTAACCTCAGCTGTCCTCTTTGGTAATGCTTCCTGCGTCAGTTTGAAGCACATCTTGTGATGGATTAAAGAAGTATGTCTGAAAAGATAAACCAGGAGCGTGGTTTGATAGAATCATTCTTGCCCTGAATTTACCTTGTCTCCTAAATATTAGTGATGTTAAAAAAAATAGATTAAGGAAAAAATGTGGAGGCAGAGAAAAGAAAGCTTTAGTTCTCCTCTTTCATATTGATTTATTTATTGATTATATTTAATTTTGTTTAACAAGTACATACAATACTTGATGTTGTTCAGTTGCTCAATCATGTCCGACTCTTTGCGACCCCATGGACTGCAGCACACCATGCTTCCCTGTCCTTCACCATCTCCTGGAGCTTGCTCAAACTCATGTGCATTGAGTCAGTGATGCCATCCAACCATCTCATCCTCTGTCGTCCCCTTCCCCTCCTGCCTTCTATCTTTCCCAACATCAGGGT
>NW_011494903.1:2594702-2599483 GCF_000754665.1 Bison bison bison
CTCCTTGCAGTCCAAGGGACTCTCAAGAGTCTTCTCCAACACCACAGTTCAAAAGCATCAATTCTTACTTTTGCATTTATCAATGTTGGGAAGCTATGGTTTTCAAAATGTAGATAATTATACATTGTGAGCAAATGACCCACTCATTCTCAAGGTTAAATTAATCAACTTGCTGATTATAACTAATTCCTTAATCTTGCTTTTAAGGGCATAGATGACAGTTTAAAATCACTCACACTTTGTCTGTCAGTGGCCTTGATCATCTCTTTCCTGTTCAACCTATGTGTGACAGTACTGCCTCCCTTTTTACTCTTCTCATATTATTCTTCCACTATTAATTTCATGAAAAAATTATATATAGGGTTTATAAGAAATTATAAAATCAAGGAATCTCATCAAAATATGAATATAGGAGATAGGCACATATGCAATACTTTGTTTAAACATAATGTGGTTTAACATAGATAGATCGATAGATAAACTTTATATTAAAATGATTTTTATTAGCTTATAATCATTTTGCATGAATTAGAATCTCTGTAGTAACCCAGCTTATTCAAATATGGCCGATTCAAGCTCAATATTTATTATTTATAGTTCACTTAAAAAGTAAGCACAAGCCTAAATATTTTATTACCATTATCATAGTGTAGACATCCTCTTGGTGTACATCCCATCCTTGTATTTTGCTTTGACATCCCTGTTTCATTCTGTAGAGCTGAGATGAGAGTTTGATTGGGAATAAACTTGGATCCTGAGTGACAGCGCAGTCTCCCCTGTTCCCCACATATTTAGATTTTTAACATAGTTGTTAATGAGTATTTTGAGAAAGATTTACCCAGGGCATAGAGTATTAGTCTCCTCCTTCTGCTCTTCCTTTTTAGACATGCTCTAGTTCTACTGTGTCAAATTGGCCAAATGTGAGGGGGCTTTCTAGAGGAGTTTGGGAACTCTTAAGGTGCTGTGTCAGCTTCCTTTAAATAGTTAACAAACAAAAGGAGAAAAAACTTTGTTCTTAGGAAAACATGGGATTTTGAATGCCTATGTGTAGAAATGACTTCCCAACTTCATACTCAATATTGGCTATGTTACTGTTTTATACTCTCTGAAAGTGCAATGGATTTTAAGCCCTAATACACAGAATCAGTATTTTGCTTTTTAATTTCAGTTTTAAATTTAACAATATTAAAAAATTTCTATTATTTAAAAATTAGCCTTTCAGACTTCTGTAAATCTTCATGTCTAAAATCAAATTTAAAAAGTTTAATTCTGAGAATCATGATGCTGAGATTATGATCCAAAAATTATTTAATAGATTAAATTATAATATAAGTTGTAATTGCTTACTGTAGAACCTAAAATAGTACTGTTATAATAGAAACAATATGACAAAATGTACACAGTATATCAGGGTTGGAAAACTTTTTTTATAAATGGTCAAATAGTACATATTTTAAGCTTTACAGGCTATGTGGTCTCCACTGTAGCTATTCTACTTCTGTAGCAGAAAAATAGCTGTAGACAATGCATAAACGACTGAGCATGGCTTTGTTATTGTTAAACTTTATCTACAAACACAGATGGCAAGCAAGATTTGCCCATCTTCCAAAGGTTCTCTGTATTGGGATACGTTATTATATTAAAAAAACTCACCATATATTGGTATTGGGATACATAGAGATGTGTTAAAATATGAACAATGGTTATCACTGGTTAAATTATCTTTTGTGATATTATACATATATCAAGGTACAAAGATAAAATTATTTAAAAGTAAAAAAAATAGTATTAGGAAGCAATTTAAAAACTAAAAATTTTAATAAGTGCGTGTCTGTGTGCTCAGTTGCTCAGTCATGTCCAACTCTTTGTGGCCCCACGGACCTTAGCCAGCCAGGCTCCTCTGCCCACAGAATTTTCCAGGCAAGAATACTGGATTGGGGTGCCATTTCCTTCTCCATGGGAATCTTCCTGACCCAGGGGTCAAAAATCTCTTAGGTCTCTTTTTCTGTGGATTAGCCACATAAGATGTACCCTGTGCCCCCAGGCCTAATGTTAACTTTGAAAATCTTGCCTGAAAGTCACTGGGAAGTGTGGGGCGTTTGAGCACTTTCTGCCTGTTCTCCTTGCTTGGTGCCCTGAAATAAATCCTGTAATTTACTTCACCAAAACCCTTGTCAGTAGATTGGCTTTGCTGCATGTTAGGTGAGCTGATCCAAGTTTAGTTCAGTAGCCATGACATGAAAATCTGTTCACTTTGTGTTTTCTTAATTAGTTTGGCTTCTAGTTTCTGACTGGTTGTCTTAAAATATAGATTGTATTATTATTTAGGTAGGCGAGGCCAGCAGGTCAGGAGTGACAACCATTAAAAAAGATGGTTTGTTAAACTCACAGACTCAGAGAGAAGGGGGATATGCCATGCCTTCGGGAGCTACACAGGGGAGCAACGGGATCTGCCGAGAGGTATATGTGTAGGAGAAGCATTTGGTTACAGCCTTTATTGTGGTTTCCAAAGGAAGGAAGGAGGCAAGAAAACAGGCTGAGGTTGGATAGTTGGAATAATTTCTGAGTGAACAGCACAAGGACTATCCCTAGTGACCTGGTACCTGGCCTAACCGGGAAGGTAGACAGTGGCTGCGTGTGAGAACTGAGTAAGGAAGGACTGGATATGGACTCTGGCTTGGTTTACCTGAAAGACATGCTCCAGATAAGTAATTTGCCATCTCCAGATATTAAATAGTCCTGGAAAGGGGAATCTGTTCAGAGTCAGCAAGACCCCAAGATATGAAAGCATGAGAAAATAAAAGGCATCATTAATACAGTGGTATACTAGGGATTTTGACAAACATGTTGGTTACAAATGAGTTAATAAGGTAGGACCATTTGAAGAGAAATTGGTCAGCATTTTATTTTTAAATTAAATAGTCTATGACAAATGTACTGAGAACCAAGTTATTGGTTTTCTATTTCGAATAGTCTGTTCTTCTTTCACATTATCTGTGAAAGGATAATATCTCAACTGATGCTATATTCAGGTTCTGTGACATAGTAGCTCATGGCATAAATGTACTAAGTGTACCAGGAGTATTTAGGTCGAAGGTCTGCTATGCACAGTGTAGAATTTCTTATCACAATGCCTGAATTTTGAAATTTGTACACTGAGAGTAAGTATAGCTTTCCTGGTTGCCTAGTGAGGGTTATTTGTGAGAGTCAAATCAAGTAAGCACTTGGAAGTCTCAATAATTACAAAAACAGCATAACAGTTATTGGCTTTGACCTTTTCATCACTTTTGTGTACATTCCTACTGGATATCCCCATAAGCATATCTGATTAGTGCCTAAAAGGTAACAAGTCCAGGTTTTTTTCCCCTCAAAAAAAAGGAATTTACATCTTCTCCTTAATTGCATCATCAGTTCTTCCAAACACTCAGGTCAGACACTTGGGCAAAATCTTTATATTTTCAGCTCTCTCTGACCCTTCACATACCAATCACTTGTCTAGTTCATTTGACTGTATATTACTGTTATCTTTGGGTTTTATCTCTTCCTCTTCACCTCTACCTGAGGTCACGTGCATGCTAAGTCGCCTCAGTCATGTCCGACTCTTTGCCACCCTATGGACCGTAGCCCACCAAGCTCCTCTGTCCACAGGTTCTCCAAGTAAGAATACTGGAGTGGGTTGCCATGCCCTCCTCCAGGGGATCTTCCTGGCCCAGGGTTTCCAACCCATGTCCCATACATCTCCTGCATTGGCAGGCAAGTTCTTCACCGCCTGAGAAGCCCCTACCAGAGGTCACGTCATTACAATTCTCCCTTAGCCTGTGATAGCCAACTTCTTAGTTAGTCACTTAGTTCTAATTTCTTACCCACTACTTCTCACATGTATTATTCTCAACCAGGGAGACTTTGCTTACCTACTGGTGATATTTCTTTGTCTCTGGGCCATATGGTGCTTAGCTATCATTTTCCCTATTTCTTTTTTTTCCCCCCATATAATATGGTATTATAAGAAATTCTTGGGAAAACTCAGGAAAAACCCTGAATACATGTATTAAATTGTGGCCATCATTCTCTGTAAGTCAGCCACAATGGGGGATGATGAATAATGTATGCAAATATTCTCCTTGAATGCTTGCTTCTTTAATATACTTAGAAGTTGCTCCCTTTGTTCAGAGTCTGATGGAATTTCTCTGGGCAAGAGCTGGGAATTTCCCTGGGCAATTTCTTCTGAGATTAGCTTTAGGGGAGTCTGTGCTCAAATTTCATTTTTAGTTACTCTTGGCCCAGGCTAGCTTCTGTAACTAGGAAAGTACCCCTTTCCCACTTGCTGGGATGAAGGATGAATCAAGCCCTTTGTCTCTTGTATAAGTGCCCAGGGACCATCATCAACATTTCCAGTCTCCATTATTATTTTTGATCCACCATCACAGAAATGGGCAATGCTACACTGAGGCCCTGGACCTGTCTGAAAAGTGATGTTATTACCCTCAGGCTGAGAAATGAAAACAGTGTGAGTATTAGGGTATTTCTGACAAGTAAATGGGATATGAAACCTTTTGACTAGTGATAACCTAAAGCTGAACGCTGAAGAATTGATGCTTTTGAACTGTGGTGTTGGAGAAGACTCTTGAGAGTCCCTTGGACTGAAAGGAGATCCAACCAGTCCATTCTGAAGGAGATCAGCCCTGGGATTTCTTTGGAGGGAATGATGCTAAAGCTGAAACTCCAGTACTTTGGCCACCTCATGGGAAGAGTTGACTCCTTGGAAAAGACTGATGCTGGGA
>NW_011494903.1:2599583-2607937 GCF_000754665.1 Bison bison bison
TTGCATCACTGACTTGATGGACATGAGTCTGAGTGAACTCCTGGAGATGGTGATGGACAGGGAGGCCTGGCGTGCTGCGATTCATGGGGTCACAAAGAGTCGGACACGACTGAGCAACTGAACTGAACTGAACCTAAGACAATTAAACAGCCAGTTATTTTACCAGCAAAAACGATTTGTTTGGGCTCAGTGAAGAATTGCAATTCAGTACATGCAACTATGGATGAATGACATACAAGTCCTGGAAATCAAGGGTCCTCAATCCCTGGACCGCAGACTGCTACTGGCCCATGGCCTGTTAGGAACTGGGCCGCACAGCAGGAGGTAAACAGTGAGTGAGCAAGCAGAGCTTCATATGTATTTACAGCCACTCCCCACTGCTCACAGTACCACCTGAGCTCTGCCTCCTGTCACATCAGTGGCAGCATAATAAATGTGATGTGCTTGATTCATCCTGAACTCATCCCCCTATCCGTGAAAAAATTGTCTTCCATGAAACTAGTGCCTGACCAAAAAGGTTGGGGATTGCTGCTATAAAGGAGAGGAGTAATCAGAGAAGGCAATGGCACCCCACTCCAGTACTCTTGCCTGGAAAATCCCATGGATGGAGGAGCCTGGTGGGCTAAGTCCAGTCCATGGGGTCGCTAAGAGTCGGACACGACTGAGCGACTTCACTTTCACTTTTCACTTTCATGCATTGGAGAAGGAAATGGCAACCCACTCCAGTGTTCTTGCCTGGAGAATCCCAGGGATGGGGGAGCCTGATGGGCTGCCGTCTATGGGGTCGCACAGAGTTGGACACGACTGAAGCGACTTAGCAGCAGCAGCAGCAGTATAAACAAAAAGTTCAGAGGCGGAAACTAGGAGTTCAAAGTGGCTTTTCATTGGCTGAGTTGTGATGGTCTCTCTTTGGATCATCTATTTCCAGGGAGCTCAGGGAGAAAATCTTTCTCCTAGTTGTACTGGTATCATTTCCTGCCAGAGTGCAAAATCTGTCTCTTCTTGTTGGGATCTGCATTGTCATAGAATGGTACTCTTCTGGCCTCCTGACTCCATTTTAGTGAGGGTTCCTTTTATTAGTAGTAATTCCTGCTTTTGGTATTTTGAGAAAGTGTGAAAATGTTAGTTGCTCAGTCATGTCCGACTTTTTGCAACCCCCACGTACTGTAGTCCACAAGGCTCTTCTGTCCATGTAATTCTCCAGGCAAGAATATTGGAGCGGGTAGCCATTCTTTTCTCCAGGGGATCTTCCCAACCCAGGGATTGAACCCAGGTCTCCTACATTTCAGGCATATTCTTTACCACCTGAGCCACCAGGGAAGCCCTTGGTACTTTGAGATTTCTATCTTATTGTGCCTATAATGTAATGATGTAGCCAAGAGGAGAGCACTTAAATTTGGAATGCTTTTAATTTTATGTAGACAGATATGAATTATATACATATATAATTCATATTATATGTAAATATATACTAATTTTATATATAAATATAATGCACACACTTATATAAGGATTAAAAGCTCAAGCTCTGAAGACCTATTTCTTGGATTCAAATTCTGTCTGATGGGCTATTAATCCTTGGCAAATTCGTTAACCTCTGAGCAATGCAGTTTTTTCATCTGTAAAATGGGGGAATAGTGAAGACTCAATGAGTTCACAGACATAAAAAATTGAGACAGAGCAGTTGGATTATGGGCAGTCAATAGATCTTTAATATTAAACATGAGAAAGAGGAGGAAGAAGAGGAAAAGAAATTATCTTATTTGTGGGAGGATGACAGACATACTGAAAAGCAGAGATCATGTCTTAAACACATTTATGGCCTTGAAAGATTTAGCTGATAAGGGATACTCAGTGTTGTTTAAGAATATAGGTGAATAAATAACAATATAGGGGACTACCAAATTATAGTTAGCTGTAGCTGATGCTTTGCTTACATTGCAGAGGATTCATTAGTAACTTTTGGTGTCATTAAAACTTAATAAAGATCTACAAATGTGACTTCCCAGACTTCTGGGCACATAAAGAATTTGCCTGTGGTGGTGGAGGATCTGGAGTGAGAAATATATCATTATGACCTTTCCTGTCATAATGATATATTTCCTCTAGTTTCCTGCACATTGTACATATATCTGACTTAAATAAATTCAGTATCAAACTCCGTAGTCTGATAGACCCAGCCCTCTCTCATACCCCCTAGATCTTGAGGAATGTGCATCGAGATTTTGGAGTAGATACCAGGTTTGAATCTGGAGTGACTATAGGGAATGTTTTCATGGACTGCTCAACACAGAGGAAGTTAATCTGATGAACTATTTATTCTTAGGTATTTGGGAATAATATGTTATCCCTTGGAAAAGCACTTGCAGTTCAAGGGTCAATGAGTACTAGGGGTCTCCTAGGCTTTTCATTCATCCAGTTTTCACCAAACTGTGTGCCAATGTTGAACATTGAAAGGTTAATAAAAATGGTCCTTGACTTCCAAAGAACCTACACAAACAAACGATTGTTACATTTTAGACATGAATAGAGTAAGTATTTTGGTTGATTTTTCAACTAAATAATTGATTCTTCATTGGAAGCCTCAAATCACACATTGTAACTATTGCCACACATACTGGAACACTATTCTAGAATCTAAGATAGCTCTGGAAGGTAGAATGTAAAGAAATAATGATCTATCCAGGGATTCATCACACACTGTTAACAAACAAACCTCCTTAAATATGTTTTTAATTTTATTCTCTTACCCAGAGCTATTCATACTGATTTTGCTCAGCTTTTATTTAGATCTACAAGCTACCAGGTTTTATATGCTTATGATTACTTGGAGCTTGTAGGAAGCAAATCTTTTCATGTGTGGCCTAAAATAATGTCTGAAAACAATATTTTTAAATGAAATAGTAATCATAAAATACTATTTTTGCTCATTACAAAATTAATATGTTCTCATTGTAGGGAAGGTAGATAACATTAAAAGATAAAGAAAATAGTAGTCTGTCATCATCCATAAAACAAACTGCAAATATTTTGACCCATTCCTTCTAGTATTTGTGTAATTGTGAGCATAATTTCATATATGAATATTAACATCAGAATACATAACTATTAAATTATTATATATTTTTGTTTTGACCTAATTTTTGTGGTACTATTAAACTATCACTGGTTTTTCATAGGACTTTTGAATGTGTTCTTCAGTTGCTCTGCTGCTGCTACTGCTGCTAAGTCACTTCAGTCGTGTCCGACTCTGTGCGACCCAATGGACGGCAGCCCACCAGGCCCCCCCATTCCTGGGATTTTCCAGGCAAAAGTACTGGAGTGGGGTGCCATTGCCCTCTCTGCTTCAGATGCTCAGTCGTGTCCAATTCTTTGCAGCCCCGTGAACTGCAGCACACCAGACTTCCCTATCCTTTACCGTTTGCCGGAGCTTGCTCAAACTCATGTCCATTGATTCGTGATGCCATCTAACCATCTGTCATCCCTATTCTCCTGTCTTTAATGTTTCCCAGCATCAGGGTCTTTTCCATTGAGTCAGCTCTTTGCATCAGGTGGTCAGAGTATTGGAACTTCAGTTCAGTATCAGTCCTTCCAGTGAATATTCAGAGTTGATTTCCTTTAGGATTGACTAATTTGATCTTCTTTCAGTCCAGGGGATTCCACAGTTGGAAAGCATCAATTCTTCAGCATTCAGTCTTCTTTAAGGTCCAACTCTCACCGCCATACATGACTACTGGAAAAACCGTAGCTTTGACTATATATTGACCTTTGTTATTGACATATATTGACCCTTGTTAGCAAAGCAATGTCTCTGCTTTTAATACACTGTCTAGGTTGGTCTTAGCTTTTCTTCCAAGGAGCAAGCGTCTTTTAATTTAATCTTTGCAGTCATAGTCCATAGTGATTTTGGAGTCCAGGAAAATAAAGTCTGTCACTGTTTCCATTGTTTCCCCATCTATTTGCCATGAAGTGATGGGACAGAATGCCATGGCTTTGGTGTTTTGAATGTTGAATTTTAAGCCAACTTTTTTACTCTCCTCTTTTGCCTTCATCAAGAAGCTCTTTAGTTCCTCTTTGCTTTCTGCCAAAAGCGTGGTGTCATCTGTATATCTGAGGTTATTGATATTTCCCCCAGCAATCTTGATTCCAGCTTGTGCTTCATTCAGCCTGGCATTTTGCATAATGTACTCTGCATAGAAGTTAAATAAGCAGGGTTACAATATACCACCTTGATGTACTCTTTTCCAATTTTGAATGAGTCTGTTATTCTATGTCCATTTCTAACTGTTGCTTGTTGACCTGCATACAGATTTCTCAGGAGGCAGGTCAGGTGGTCTGGTATTCCCATCTCTTTAAGAATTTTCCACAGTTTGTTGTGATTTACACAGTCAAAGGCTTTAGCATAGTCACTGAAGAAGAAATAGATACTTTTTTTTCCTGGAATTCTCTTGCTTTTTCTATGATCCAGTGGATATTGGAAATTTGATCTATGATTTTTCTAAATTCAGTTTGTACACTGGAAGTTCTCAGTTCATGTACGGTTGAAGCCTAGCTTGGAGAATTTTGAGCACCTTTCTAGCATGTGACATGAGTGCAGGAGTGTGGTAGTTTGATCATTCTTTGGCATTGCCTTTCTTTGGGACTGGAATGAAAACTGACCTTTTCCAGTCCTGTGGCCATTGCTGAGTTTTCCAGATTTGCTGGCCTACTGAACACAGCACTCTAACAGCATCATCTTTTAGGATTTGAAATTTCTCAGCTGAAATTCCATCACCTCTACCAGGTTTGATCACAGTGATCCTTCCTATGGCCCACTTGACTTCCCACTCCAGGATGTCTGGCTGTAGGTGAGGGATCATATCATTGTGGTTATCTGGGTCATTAAGATCTTTTTCGTATAGCTCTTCTGTGTATTCTTGCCACCACTTCTTAATATCTTCTGCTTCTGTTGGGTCCATACCGTTTCTGTCCTTTATTGTGCCCTATTTGTATGAAATGTCCCCTTGGTATCTCTAATTTTCTTGAAGAGATCTCTAGTCTTTCCTATTCTATTGTTTTCCTCTATTTCTTTGTATTATTCACTTAAGAAGGCTTTCTTACCTCTCCTTGCTATTCTTTGGAACTCTGCATTCAGATGGATATATCTTTCCTTTTCTCCTTTGCATTTAGCTTCTCTTCTTTGCTCAGCTATTTGTAAGGCCTCCTCAGACAACCTTTCTGCCTTTTTGCATTTCTTTTTATTGGAGATGGTTTTGGTCACTGCCTCCTGTACAATGTTATGAATCTCCATCCATAGTTCTTTAGGCACTCTGTCTATTAGATCTAATCCCTTGAATCTATTTATCACTTCCACTGTAACTGTAAGGGATTGATTTAGGTCATACCTGAATGTCTATTTTTTTCTCTACTTTCTTCAATTTAAGTCTGAATTTGGCAATAAGGAGTTCATGATCTGAGCCACAGTCAGCTCCCAGTCTTGTTTTTGCTGACTGTACAGAGCTTCTCCCTCTTCGGCTGCAAAGAATATAATCAATCTGATTTCAGTATTGACCATCTAGTGATATCCATGTGTAAAGTTTCTCATGTCCTTGGAAGAGGATGTTTGCTATGACCAGTGTGTTTTCTTGGCAAAACTATATTGGCATTTGCCCTGCTTCATTTTGTACCAAGGCCAAACTTGTCTGTTACTACAAGTATCTCTTGATTTCCTACTTTTGCATTCCAGTCCCCACTCATGAGGACATCTCTCTTTGGTGTTAGTTCTAGAATGTTTTGTAGGTCTTCATAGAACCGTTCAACTTCACTTATAATAGTTGCCTAATACTTCATCAAAGTTTTACCATAATTTATTTTATTATACTTATATTTGCATAGATTATTCCATTTTTTTTCTATATTATATGCAGTACTGTGAATAAAATCCTGGCAGTGAAATTACTGAATTTTATGTTTTTTTCTAGTTTAACAAATCTGCTGACTCAAGGGTTAGGAAAATGTCCTATGTTTCCCTCTAGATGGTTTGTTGTTTTACTGTTAACATTTAGACCTACAACCCACATAGAACTTATTTTTTTTATGTATCATGTGAGTTGGTGGCCATAGTTTATTTTTTGCTAGGTGCTTATCTACCTGACATAGCAATATTTATTTATAAGATCATTGTAAATATTCTCATTGCAATTCACCATTACCTTTTTCAAGAATTTTTAAATTAATTTTTCATAAATGTGTACTAGTTTTTTAATACATATATTATTTAAGTATAATTGACTTACACTGTTTCAGATGCAAAGCAAGGTGATTCAGTTATACACATATTATTTTTGAAATTATTTTCCATCATAGGTTATCACAAGATACTGACTATAGTTCCCTATGCTATACAGTAAACCTTTGTTGCTTGTTGAATATCTATTTTTAATTAGAAATCTAGCATTCTATTCATACTAACTCAAACAAGTAGAATCAAAATGTCATAATTTTTTAAGTTTTCATTTGTTTTTTCACTCTACTGTCATATTGAATACTTTATCCAACCTTGGGACAAAGCAATAGTGTGTTACTTACTATATTGCTCATTACTTATTTAATGGCAGAAAGTGAAGAGGAACTAAAGAGCCTTTTAATGAAGGTGAAAGAGGACAGTGAAAAAGCTGGCTTAAAACTCAGTATTCAAAAACTAACATCATGGCATCGGATCCTATAACTTCATGGCAAACAGATGGAGAAAAATGTTGAAATGGTGTCAGATTTCACCTTGTGCTCCCAAATCAATGTGGACAGTGACTGCAGCCACTTACTCCTTGGAAGAATAGCTATGGCAAACCTAGACAGCATATTAAAAAGCAGAGTCATCACTGTGCCAACAAAGATCTGTATAGTCGAAGCTATGCTTTTTCTAGTAGTCATGTATGGATATAAGAGTTGGACCATAAAGAAGGCTGAGCACCAAACAACTGACACTTTCAAACTGTGGTGCTGGAAAAAATTCTTGAGAGTCCTTTGGACAGCAAGGAGATCAAACCAGTGAATCCTAAAGGAACTCAACCCTGAGTATTTATTAGAAGGACTGATGCTGAAGCTGAAGCCCCAATTCTCTGGCCACCTGATGCGAAGAGCTGACTCATTGGAAAAGACCCTGATGCTGGGAAAGACTGAGGGCAAGAGGAGAAGGGGACCACAGAGGATGAGATGGTTGGATGGCATCACTGACTCAATGGACATGTGTTTGAACAAACTTAGGGAGATAGTGAAGGACAGAGAAGCCTGGTGTGCTGCAGTTCATTAGGTCACAAAAAGTTCGAAACAACTTAGCAACTGAACAGTAGCAACATTTCTTATTTGTTGTGTAACTTATCACAGCTCTGGATATCTGCTAAATAAGACTTTGAACTTTGTTCTTCCAAAATATCCTAGCTATTGTTTTCTCTTTGTTCTCACATATGTGTTTTTTAAAATCAGACATCAATTTAGAAAGAAACAAGTTGATATTTATTAGAATTACAATAAAAGAATTGATTAATTTGGTGAGAATTGTCATCTTTCCAGTATTGATACTTCTAATCACATATCTCACGTTTATTTTGCTCTTTCTTTCTCTCTTTAATGTTTAGTAGTTTCCCTATAGAGATTTTGTAAATTTTTATTTAAATATGTTCAAATATATGTGACATTTTAATGCTGTTGCTGGTGGCATTGTGTTTAAATTTTAGTTTTATGCATAGTTGTAATTAATACATGGAAATGCAATGGATTTGAGTGTCTTGATGGATCATGTAGCCATTAATGCGTGGTAAGTCACTTCTGTCGTGTCTGACTCTGCAACCTCACGGACAGTAGCTCACCAGACTCCTCATCCATGGGAATTCACCAGGCAAGGGTACTGGAGTAGGTTGCCATGCACTCCTTCAGGGGATCTTCCCAACCCAGGGATCAAACTCACATCTGTTGTGTCTCCTGCATTGGCAGGCAGGTTCTTTACCATTGGTGCCACCTGGGAAGCCCAAGCCACGAATAGTAATCTTTCTAAATTTACTAGTTTTTAATGTTTATTTTGAAAACAGTACTTACAGAGAAGTTGCAAGAATGTGCAAAGTACTCCTAAATATCCACCAGTTAATATTTTGCTCAATAAAGTATGCTCAAGCTACCGCACAATTACAGTCATCTCACACGCTAGTAAAGTAATCCTCAAAATTCTCCAAGCCAGGCTTCAACAGTATGTGAACCATGAACTTCCAGATGTTCAAGCTGGATTTAGAAAAGGCAGAGGAACCAGAGATCAAATTTCCAACATCTGCTGGATCATCGAAAAAGCAAGAGAGTTCCAAAAAAACATCTATTTCTGCTTTATT
>NW_011494903.1:2608037-2610991 GCF_000754665.1 Bison bison bison
CCTCTTGAGAAACCTGTATGCAGGTCAGGAAGCAACAGTTAGAACTGGACATGGAACAACAGACTGGTTCCAAATAGGAAAAGGAGTATGTCAAAGCTGTATACTGTCACCCTGCTTATTTAACTTCTATGCAGAGTACATCATGAGAAACGCTGGGCTGGAAGAAGCACAAACTGGAATCAAGATTGCCAGGAGAAATATCAGTAACCTCAGATATGCAGATAAATCCTTATGGCAGAAAGCGAAGAACTAAAGAGCCTCCTGATGAAAGTGAAAGAGGAGAGTGAAAAACTTGGCTTAAAGCTCAACATTCAGAAAACTAAGATCATGGCATCTGGTCCCATCACTTCATGGGAAATAGATGGGGAAACAGTGGAAACAGTGGCTGACTTTATTTTTGGGGGCTCCAAAATCACTACAGATGGTGACTGCAGCCATGAAATTAAAATACCCTTGTTCCTTGGAAGAAAAGTTATGACCAACCTAGACAGCATATTCAAAAGCAGAGACATTACTTTGCCAACAAGGTCCATCTAGTCAAAGCTATGGTTTTTCCAGTAGTCATGTATGGATGTAAGAGTTGGACTATAAAGAAAGCTGAGCACCGAGGAATTGATGCTTTTGAACTGTGGGTTGGAGAAGACTCTTGAGAGTCCCTTGGACTGCCAGGAGATCCAACCAGTCCATCCTAAAGGAAATCAATCCTGAATAGTCATTGGAAGGACTCATGTTGAAGCTGAAACTCTAATACTTTGGCCACCTGATGCAAAGAACTGACTCCTTGGAGAAGATCCTGAGGTTGGGAAAAATTGAAGGCAGGAGGAAAAGGGGATGACAGAGGATGAGGTGGCTGGATGGCATCACCAACTCGATGGACATGAGTTTGAGTAATCTCCAGGAGTTGGCGATGGACAGGAAGGCCTGGCGTACATCAGTCCATGGGGTCACAAAGAGTTGTATACAAGTGAGTGACTGAACTGAACTGAACTGACTGAATATTTTGCCTTGTTTATTTACTTACCTGTTTCTTTATATAAAATAGTATGTATTACTATTGTTATTATTGTTGAATTTCTTAAACTGTAGATATCAGAAACATCTTCTAAATAGTTCTGTATTTATGTCTTAAAAATTAGGACATTTTATTACATTAAAAGAATAAAATTATAAAGTTCACTAGATTTAATTTTCACACAATATTATTATCTAATCTACAGTGCATTATCAAATTTCATCAGTTATCCCTACAATGTCTTTTTTAACAATTTTATTTCTTCTAATCTCAGATCCAGTCAAGGATCTCACATTGTATCTAGTTATCTCCTTAGTCTCTTCTGACCTGGAACAGACCTTAAGCCTTTGTTTTTTAAAATAGTAGAATTTTGGAGGAGTGCAAGGAAGTTATTTTGTGAGTAACTCTCAGTTTTTGCTTCCATACTTCCTGTGGTTTACTTTAGATTATTATTTTGTAGTAGAAAACCATGTAAATGATGTAATCTTTTCAGCGCATCACAGTAGGAGAAATATGATGCTAATATGTCTCACTATTGATTATATGAACTACATATTGATATGTAATATTTTGGATGTATTGTAGCAAAAATATATTGTTAACATTAACTTCACTTTATTTTTAAAATATTAGTGTGGTTTTTAGGTAATTTAAGCTATACACATGACTTGAATTATATATTGGGCAAGACTAGCTTAGAGCATCCACTAAGAATGCAAAATAAAAAGATATACATAGTAAATGCCTAGTTAAAAAAAATTAAGCAAAAACTAAATCTACCAAAAGACGGGAAGAGGAAAAAGAAACAACAACAGTATGGGAAAATAGAAAACACAAAGTAAGATGATAGATTCAAACTTAATCATGACAATTTCTTCTAGGCTACAAATAGACAGATCATATCTTTTGCACCAATTTGACATTCCTGAACTATTTATCAGTATAATATCAGTATGATCATTACATCAAACATACATACTTAAAATACTTCAATAAATAGTTCAGAAATGTCAAATTGGTGAAAAAGATATGATCTGCCTATTTGTAGTCTAGAAGAAATAGTCAATTCATTCAGTTCAAGATTAGTCAATTCATTTAGAAGATATGATGATTATAAAGGTGTACATAGCAAGTAATAGAACATCCAAATTGACATTTTTAGAGCTTTTCCCCATAATAGCAGAAACCTTATTTTTTTTAAAGTGTGTATATAACCAATTATGAAGATAGACCACATTTTGGGCTGGAAAGAAGTCTCAAGTAATTTTAAAGAATTAAAATCATTACATTTAGAAATATTCTGTAACTCTACAGAGTATGTTCTTTGGTCAAAATTGAATACATTTGAAAGTAATAATGGAGTTTTATCTTAAAAATCCTGAAATATTTGAAAATTAAACAGTAAACTTATAAATCACTTATGAGTTAAAAAAGAAATCATAAGAAAAGTAGTTAATATTTTGATCTTAATCAAAATGGGAACTGTAAATCAAGATTTATGGAGTGTGACTAAAACAGTGATTAGAGGTAAAGAAATAGCTATGAATATTTATATTAGGAAAGATCTAAAACAAATCACCAAAGCTAATCTTAGTGAGCTAGGGGAAAAAAGGCAAATGAAACCCAGAATACATTGAAAGAAGGAAAAATATGAGTGAAAATCAATAAATAAAAATCCGTAAAAATCGATTCAACCAAGAGAATAAAAAATAAAAATTTAGCTCTGTCAACCAAGGGAAAAAAGAGAAACACAAATTACCAATGTCAGAAATAAAAGGGAAATAATTACAGATTCTACAGAAATTAAAAGGATAATAAAGATATTTAGTGACAACTTCATGATAAGCAGAATTCTAAGATGGACTACAAAATTGCCCCCCAGGTATACCTGTATGATATAGTACTCTCTCCTCAAGTTTGGACAATGCTTGCGAATATGGTG
>NW_011494903.1:2611091-2611229 GCF_000754665.1 Bison bison bison
CTCTCATGATTTCTTTACATTATATAAAACTCTGTCTTATCAGACTGGAGTGAGAGATTCTCCTGCTGCTCTTGAAGAAGTAAACTACCATGTTTCAACAGGGCCTTTTAGAGAGCCACGTGGCAAGGAATCATTGGT
>NW_011494903.1:2611329-2636727 GCF_000754665.1 Bison bison bison
CCCCCCCCGCCCCCGCCATCACCCCCACTCCCACAGCTGGAAGGAAGCAGGAAAATGAAGAATTTGTGAATTGAATTTTGCCAATAATCATGTGACTTCAAACTCCAGAAAGGGATACACTTCTCCAAATACCCAGATTGCTGTCTTGTGAGACCTTGTGAAACTCACTTAAGTCCTGCCTGGTCTCTTGCTCACAGAACCTGTGAGGTAATAAATGTATGTTTTGAGTAGCTAAGTTTTGGTAATTGTTTTACAGTAGTGGAAAATGAATACAAACTCTACATCAATAAATGTACGAATACACAACTGACTTAGATAAAGTGGGGAAACCTACTGACTTAAATTACCGAGCCTGATGTAAAAACAATCTAAACCGGCCTATATCTTTTTTAAAAAATGAATTTGTATATTGAAAATTTCTACTGAAGAAACTAGTCTAGGTCCATATAGCTTTATTTGTAAAATCTGTCAAACACTTAAGGATGAAACAATATCAACCCAGATAAACTCTTTCAAAATATATAGGAGGAGGGAATAATTTATTTTATAAGAATAGATTATCCCAATACCAAAATAAGATCAAGATATTGTAAGAAAAGACAACTACAGAACCATACCTAAGAAGACACAAATAAAATTATTTTAAAAAATGGCAAATAATAAATCAAGCTCAGCAATACATAAAAAGCATAATATATCATGACTGAGGTTTATCTCAGGAATGCAATATTGACTCAACATTTGAACAAGTAAAGTTTATTTCAGGAATATAAGCTTTGTTTAATGTTAAAAACCAATTAATATCATTTACCATATCAGAAGACTGAAAAAAAATTTTTTTTATTATGTCAATAGATAAAAGAAAGACTTCTCATGATATTCAACACTTATTCATAATGAAAACTCTACAAATTAGGAACATAAGGAAATTTTCTTAATAAGAGACATCTATGATAAATCTATAGCTATACATCAAACTTAACTTTGAAATATTGAATGCTTTCTCCGTAAGATGGGGAGTAAGACAAAAATGTTCTTTCATAAATTTTACTTGACATTACACTGGTGGGCCTAACCAGTTTAATTGGACAAAAAAATACATACAAATTGGAAAGAAGTATAAACTTGTCTTCACAGATAATGTAATCATTTATGTAGAATATCTCAATCTATAAACAACTACTAGATCTAATAAGTGAATTTAGCAAACTTTCAAAATACAAGTCCAATGTACAAAAGTCAATCGTATATCTATATTATAGGCATATATATATATATATAATGGCCTTCCCTGGTGGCACAGACTGTAAAGAATCTGCCTGCGATGCAGGACACCTGGGTTCAGCCCCTGAGTCGGGAGGATCCCCTGGAGAAGGAAATGCAACCCACTCCAGTATTCCTGGAGAATTTCATGGATAGAGGAGCCCGGTGGGCTGTAGTCTACAGTATCCCAATGTCGCTGGACATTATTGAGTGACTAACACTTTCACTTTCATATTATAGTGACCAAACATTGGATAATGAAATTGCTTATTTGGAAATGGCAATCCACTCCAATATTCTTGACTAGAGAATCGCATGGTCAGAGGAGCCTGGTGGGCTGTTGTCCATAGGGTTGCACACAGTCGGATAGGACTGAAGCGACTTAGCATGCACGCATTCATTGGAGAAGGAAATAGCAACCCACTCCAGTATTCTTGCCTGGAGAATCCCAGGGACGCGGGAGTCTGGCAGGCTGCCATCTATTGGGTTGCACAGAGTGGGACATGACTGAAGCAACTTAGCAGCAGAAGCGGCATGTGAAGAAATGCCTTCATAGATTTGGGGATTTTCAGCAGAGAGAGTAATATGTGAATGGATTCATCTCCATTTATTGTATATTTTGCTGGCTATATCCTTTTCTTGTATTCACAATTGATTATAACTGCATTTCCACTC
The DNA here is from genome assembly GCF_000754665.1 of Bison bison bison. NCBI lineage: Eukaryota > Metazoa > Chordata > Mammalia > Artiodactyla > Bovidae > Bison > Bison bison. Next base: position 2,613,268 of record NW_011494903.1, read on the forward strand.
CTGTTTTGTCATAAGTATTTAATGGTAAGTTAAAAGAGGTCATAACTTAAGGTGCTAATTAAACGTCATATTTAATCTAAAATCTGATCCTTTTAAAGTAAAATAGTTATTCTTAAAATAATCTTGATGAATACATTTTTTGACATATATGATTTTAAGATAAATTTTGCCTAGTGTCATTTACTTGACTAATGTATATAAGCACATCTTTGTAATTCAGGAACTGGTAGAGCTAGCTGAGGTTTAAGGAATTACTTTCTAAGTGCTAGGATTGGGACAATAAAGGAAGAATATTAAAATGACTTCCTAAAGACATAATTTCTTAACAGTTGCATGCAGTTTGTAATTATATAGAATTAGTAATTTGTCCTCTCTACAGAAAATGTTGGGATTAGTGGCTATATTAAGCAAATGGAGGAATTACCAAATTGCACTAGAGGAAAAAGAAAAGGGCAATTTATTTCTCCTTAATTTTAGACATAATTTCCCCAAAGTAATTACTTGCAGATTAAGTCTCCTATGCTTTTCATCACATTTGGCACCAGATGATAATCTGGTTGAGTTCACCTTCTTGGGGGGTAAGAAAGAGACTTGTATAACATACACACACACGTACAAACCAAATTAGATTTAGGTGTAGAAGTTAATTCCATATGTGATGTGTAAGCATGACTAAAACTGTAACTGCATTGAAGACACAATCTGCTACAAAAATAGCCAGCTCATCTGCTTGAACTCAGATATTAGTGTCTTTTGTCCTTTGACTTGAAAGAAACATACAGTTATCTTCCAGGAATATTAAGATGATAAAATATTGCATTTGAGTAGAAAATTTCCTTTTTTGTAGAGTAAAATTATTGAAAGAAACGTTCTTCATCATGCAGCTTCTAATTTATAGGAAAATAATGAATTACATATATGGAAATGCTTTTTCTAACATTAGTTTAAGAGCTTGACACAAACTAGAATTAATTACATAGTTGACAAACAGCAGAAGTCAAAGACCTTGAAGGCTGTGATTAAAAAAACACAAAAGCTAAGCAATTCAAGCAAAACAAAACAAAACCTCTGTAAATAATCACTATGGCCAACGCTTGAGGTTTTTCCTCACTTATGAGGTGAAAAATCATGGCACTCATAGTGAGTTTTGCTTTATGTACACACATAAAAATTGTTGAATTGCCAAGTTTTGTAAGTTTCCAAGGAATAACACAAGGCTATGAGGAGGAAGTCAGTTCTATTCTCAGAATGATGGTATGAGTAGGTCTCCAGGGTTAACCAGAAAGCTTGCCTAGAAGAACTCAGTGCTAACTAAGCTGAGACAGACTTTACATGAGATTGGAAAGAAAATCAGGAAAAGCAATTTTGCTAGCAAGAGGCTATAAGGGAGTGATGATGAGATAAAAATTAAAAGTAACCAGGTAGAAAGCCAAATGATGAAGAGCATATGGGTAATTACAGAAAGATCAGGTGGCAAGCAAGGATTGAATCTTTATTGACAGCATTGTTAGAATTGAATGTAGGGCATTCTATGGGGATAAACCTTTTGTTCTATACGTGGTAACTATTTTGAGTCTGATTTTTCTCATCATGATCAGACATGATATCATATCAGATATCATGATCAGACATGATAATAATATCAGTTTCTCTCTATGGATAGAATACTTAATGTCTTGTGCGAGGACTTTAATGTCAGGGTCACTTAAGAGCCCCAGACTGTGCTTAGCAAATGAAGAGCCTCAGGTCTAGGATGCTAGAGTAGACATGAATTGCTTTCAAATGCTGACTTTACACACACGTGTCATTGTTCAGTCGCTAAGTTATGTCTGACTCTTTGTGACCCCATGGACTGCAGCATGCCAGGCTCCCTGTCCTTCACTATCTCCTGGAGTTTGTGCAAATTCATGTCCAGTGAGTCAGTGATGCTATCTAGCCATCTCATCCTCTGTTGCCGTCTTCTCCTTTTGCCTTCAATCTTTCCCAGCATCAGGGTCTTTTCCAATGACTTGGCTCTTCACATCAGGTGGCCAAAATATTGGAGCTTCAGCTTCAGCAATAGTCCTTCCAGTGAATATTCAGGCTTTATTTCCTTTAGGATTGACTGGTTTGATATGTACATATCACAATTTAGAGTATGTATAGATGAATGGTGATTGAGGAGATGACTTGGAGAGAAGTAGACAGATGCAAAGTTTGGGTGTCAATAACAGGCAAGAGATGGGTGAACAAAGCCGAGAGAGAGTCAGGATGAGATAATGTCAGATTAAGGTTATACCAAAAAGGAAAAATTAAGATAAGACATAATTATAAAACAGACATTTAAAGATAAGTTTGTTTATCTAGAATATAGAAGTGACTATTAAAAAATGAGAGGGTTATTGTTACCATCTTTCTAAATTCCATATATATGCATCAGTATACTGTATTGGTGTTTTTCTTTCTGGCTTACTTCACTCTGTATAATAGGCTCCGGAAAGATGGTAACAATAACCCTGTATATGAGACAGCAAAAGAGACACTGATGTATAGAACAGTCTTTTGGACTCTGTGAGAGAGGGAGAGGGTGGGATGATTTGGGAGAATGGCATTGAAACATGTATAATATCATATATGAAACAAGTCGCCAGTCCAGCTTCGATGCATGATACTGGATGCTTGGGGCTGGTGCACTGGGACGACCCAGAGGGATGGTATGGGGAGGGAGGAGAGAGGAGGGTTCAGGATGGGGAACACATGTATACCTGTGGTGGATTCATTTCAATATTTGGCAAAACCAATACAATAATGTAAAGTTTAAAAATAAAATTTAAAAAAAAAGTGAGAAGGAACCTAGAGTAGACCTCCATAAGGAGGCAGAAGTCTGTGCTCAGAAAACTATGAAGTACTGATAAAAGAAATCAAAGATGACACAAACAGATGGAGAGATAGAACATGTTCTTTGATTGGAATAATCAATATTTTGAAAATGATTGTGCTCTCCAAAGTAATCTACAGATTCAGTGCAATCCCTATAAAACTACTAATGGCATTTTTCACAGTATTATAATACAAAATATTTACAGTTTGTATGGAAACACAACAGCCAAATCAATCCTGAGAAAGAAGAATGGAGCTAGAAGGATCAGGCTTCCCAACCTCAGACTATACTACACAGCTACAGAAATCAAGACAATATGATTCTGGCGCAAAAACAGAAATATAGATCAGTGGAACAGGGTACAAAACCCAGAGATAAACCCACACACCTATGATGAGGTAAAGGAGTATATGGCAAAGGAAGCAAGAATATACAATGGAGAAAAGACAGTCTCTTCAATCGGTTGTGATGATAAAAATGGACAGCTATGTGTGAAAGGATAAAGCAGAATACTACCTAACACTATACAGAAAAATAAATTCAAAATGGATTAAAGATCTAAATGTAAGAGAAGACACTATAAAACTCTTAAATGCAAACATAGGAAAAATACTCTTTGACATAAATCACAGCAAGATCTTTTTTAAGCCATGTTCTAGAGTAATGAAAATAAAAGCAAAAATAAACAAATGGGACCCAATTAAATTTAAAAGCTTCTGTCTAGCAAATGAAACCATAAACAAAACAAAAAGACAGCCCTCAGAAGGGGAGAAAATAATTGCTAATAAAGCGACTGACAAGGGATCACTTTCAGAATTAATATAAACAGCTCATGCAGCTCAATATCAAAACAACAAACAACCCAATCAAAAAATAGATGCCTAAATAGACTTTTCTCCAAAGAAGCTATACAGATGGCCAAGAGACACATGAAAACCATGAATTATTAGAGAAATGAAAATAAAAACTACAATGAGATATCACCTCATGCTAGTCGGAATGGCCATCATCACAAAATCTACAAACAATAAATACTGGAGAGGATGTGGAGAAAAGGGATCCCTCTTGCACTGTTGGTGGGAATGTGAATTGGTACAGCCACTATGGAGAACATTATGGAGGTCCCTTACAAAAGTAAAAATAGAACTACCATGTCCATGTTCCCCAGCAATCCCAGTACTGCGCATATACTCAGAGAAAACCATAATTAGAAAAGTCATATGTGCTCTGATGTTCATTGCAGCACTATTTACAAGAGCCAGGACATGGAAATAATTTAAATGTCCATCAGCAGAGGAATGGATAGAGAGGATATGGTACATATACACAATGGAACATTACTCAGCTATAAAAAGGAACAAAATTGGGTCCTTTGTGGTGATATGGATGAGTCTGTCGTAGGGTGAAGTAAGTCAGAAAGAGAAAAACAAATATCATATGTTAAAACATGTATGTGTAATCTAGAAAAATGATACAGGTGCAGGAATAGAGACCCAAATGTAGAAAATGGATGTGTGATACATTCGGGGGGACAGAGGAGGGTGGGACAAACTGGGAGATTAGGATTGGCATATACACACTAATTAAAAGACGCTTACTTCTTGGAAGAAAAGTTATGACCAACTTAGATAGCATATTTAAAACCAGAGACATTACTTGGCCAACAAAGGTCCGTCTAGTCAAGGCTATGGTTTTTCCAGTGGTCATATATGGATGTGAGAGTTGGACTATAAAGAAAGCTGAGCACTGGTGGACTGATGCCTTTGAACTGTGGTGTTGGAGAAGAGTCTTGAGAGTCCCTTGGACTGCAAGGAGATCCAACCAGTCCATTCTGAAGGAGATCAGCCCTGGGATTTCTTTGGAAGGAATGATGCTACAGGTGAAACTCCAGTACTTTGGCCACCTCATGTGAAGAGTTGACTCATTGGAAAAGACTCTGATGCTGGGAGGGATTGGGGGCAAGAGGAGAAGGGGAGGACAGAGGATGAAATGGCTGGATGGCATCACTGACTCGATATATGTGAGTCTGAGTGAATTCCGGGAGTTGGTGATGGACAGGGAGGCCTGATGTGCTGCAGTTCATGGGGTTGCAAAGAGTCGGACATGACTGAGCGACTGAATTGAACTGAACTAATACACACTAATACGTATAAAATAGTAGCTTGTAAGAAGCTGCTGTATAGCACAGGGAGCTCAGCTCAGTGCTCTGTGGTTACCTAGAGGGGTAGGATGCAGGGTGAATGAGGTCCATGAGGGAGGGGGTATATGTATACATCTATTTGATTTACTTTGTTGCATAGCAGAAGCTAACAAAATGTTATAAATCAATTATACTCCAATTAAAACAATGAGAGGGAAAAATCCTATATTGTCAAAGCTGATTAATATTTTGAATGCTAAGGAGTTCTGAGGAAAGTACTTATAATTCCCTACAACCTGATGTGAACAATGTAACTAATAAAATATTTACTTGGGTTACACATTGCTGAAGATAAATCTGTTATTAAACATAATTTGTGTGTTTAGATTAATTGTGCCTAATTAAGGTTTAAGAGAGAAGTATCACTTGAATTTAGGGCTTACTCATGCTCTGGGAACACTACCAAGCAAGCAGGAAAAAGTCTTTTTAGGAAGTCTTTAAGAGGTCATAAATTGTAAGAGCTGCTTCACTTTTGGAAACCAGGATAGAAATACAGGATACCCATGTGCAGAAGGATTTTAACTCAACATCGTTAATATTCTTCACACCTAAAACTTTTGTCCCCTATCATGACTAGACTTTTGGTATATCTCCTAAGATGTTTTCCTTTATAGCTGGCTCCACTCTACTATGGGCTTCCCAAGTGGCACAGTGGTAAAGAATCTGCCTGTCAATGCAGGAGGCACAAGAGACACAGGTTCAATCACTGGGTCAGGAAGATCCAAGAGGAGGGCATGGCAACCCACTCCAGTATTCTTGTCTGGAAAATTCCACGGATAGAGGAGCCTGGTGGGCTACAGTCCACAGGGTTGCAAAAAGTGACATGACTGAGCACACAAACACACACAGACACCACTACTATAGAATGACATTTCCTGGTAGACACCTTTCACTTGCTCTTCAAAGCCTTCCTCTAAACTAGCATGGCTTATAGTAAGGGCTCTCACAATATAGCTCATGATAAAGTCCACAATCCAGTCATCATGACCTAAGCTGAGTCCCCCAGTGCTAGGCTTTCTTTACATACTTTGAGCATCATCTTCATCCATGTGGAGCATTTTTCTGGGTTACTCTTCAATGAAGGCGTCCTTGACCTCTCACTTAGCCCTCAGTTTGAGTGAATCATGGCACTCACTTCACTGTGTTATCATTCTCTTTTTTAATCTGGTCCCTTGACTTGAATTGACTCACCTAGAGACAGACATCCTGGAATGCAAAGTCAAGTGGGCCTTAGGAAGCATCACTATGAACAAAGCTAGTGGAGCTGATGGAATTCCGGTTGAGCTATTTCCTAAAAGATGATGCTGTGAAAGTGCTGCACTCAATATGCCAGCAAATATGGAAAACTCAGCAGTGGCCACAGGACTGGAAAAGGTCAGTTTTCATTCCAATCCCAAAGAAAGGCAATGCCAAAGAATGCTCAAACTACCACACAATTGCACTCATCTCACATGCTAGTAAAGTAGTGCTCAAAATTCTCCAAGCCAGGCTTCCACAGTAGTGAACTGTGAACTTCCAGATGTTCAAGCTGGTTTTAGAAAAGGCAGAGGAACCGAGATCAAATTGCCAATATCTGTTGGATCATCAAAAAAGCAAGAGGGTTCCAGAAAAACATCTGCTTTGTTGACTGTACCAAAGCCTTTGACTATTTGGACCACAACAAACTCTGGAAAATTCTTCAAGAGATGGGAATACGAGAACACCTGACTTGCTTCTTGAGAAATCTGTATGCAGATCAGGAAGCAATAGTTAGAACTGGACATGGAACAACAGACTGGTTCCAAATAGGAAAAGGAGTACGTCAAGGCTGTATACTGTCACCCTGCTTATTTAACTTATATGCAGAGTACATCATGAGAAATGCTGGGGTGGATGAAGCACAAGCTGGAATCAAGATTGCCAGGAGAAATATCAATAACCTCAGATATACAGATGATACCACCCTTATGGCAGAAAGCAAAGAAGTAAAGAGTCTCTTGATGAAAGTGAAAGAGGAGAGTTAAAAAGTTGGCTTAAAACTTAACATTCAGAAAACTAAGATCATGGCATGTGGTCCCATCACTTCATGGGAAATAGATGGGGAAACAGTGGAAACAGTGGCTGATTTTATTTTTTTGGACTCCAAAATTCCTGCAGATGGTGACTGTAGCCATGAAATTAAAAGACACTTGCTCCTTGGAAGCAAAGTTATGACCAACCTAGATAGCATATTGAAAAGCAGAAACGTTACTTTGCCAACAAAGGTCCGTCCAAGCTATGCTTTTTCCAGTAGTCATGTATGGATGTGAGAATTGGACTCTAAAGAAAGCTGAATGCTGGAGAATTGATACTTTTGAACTGTGGTCTTGAAGAAGACTCTTAAGAGTCCCTTGGACTGCAAGGAGATCTAACCAGTCCATCCTAAAGGAAATCAGTCCGGAATATTCATTGGAAGGACTGATGTTGCATCTGAAACTTCAATACTTTGGCCACCTGATGTGAAGAACTGACTCCTTGGAAAAGACCCTGATGCTGAAAAAGATTGAAGGCGGGAGGAGAAGGGGAAGACAGAGGATGAGATGGCTGGATGGCATCACCGACACAATGGACATGGGTTTGAGTGGACTCTGGGAGTTGGTGATGGACAGGGAGTCCTGGTGTGCTGCAGCCCCTGGGGTCACAAAGAGTTGAACACAGCTATGTGACTGAACTGAACTGAACTGAACTTGACTTGAATAAAGGTTCCTTAAGGATAAGAATGTTTTATTCATCTTTGTTTTTCCATTGCTTGGCACAGTAATTGGCACGACAGGACACCCAATAAAAGTTTATTGAATAAACAAGTAGATGGTGACCTGGCAAGAACCATATTTTGACCGACAGGCAGTGTGTTCTGGAACCTACATGTTTTGAGTTAGCATAATCCTTAACAATCTTTCTTCCTCTCCCTTTATTTGAATTAAACCTTAACAGATGTGGGGAAGGGGGAACAGTTGGTAGTTGACTATCACACTTCCTGCTTCTGCCTTGAAAAATACCTCATCCAAAGTCCACAATGTAATCTCTCTTCTATAAGCTATTTTTAAAAAGCATTTGAGTGTTCTTTTCCTCTGGGAGCTGATAAGTTGTAATGAGTCATCCCAGTTCTCTTCTCCCAGTCAAATTTGTGACTAGCAGTAATTTCCCTCCATGACATGGAACTCCATTTTGTTATTTTGGGTGAAGACTACATCTACAAGATGCTTGAAAAGGTTCAGTATTGATCTTGGGGCTTTAGTATTGAAATTTTCTAAGTAGCTACTTGTGACTTAGCTGGTAAAGAATCTGCCTGCAATGTGGGAGACCTGGGCTCGATCCCTGGTTGGGAAGATCCCCTGGAGAAGGGAAAGGCTACCCACTCCAGTATTATGGCCTGGAAAATTCCACGGACTGTGTAGTCCATGAGGTTGCAAGGAGTCGGACACTACTGAGAAACTTTCACTCACTAAAACTCTATAAATCTCACACATATAATAATTGTTTTATTCACTTGGCTTGTTAATTTATGTTCTTTAGTCCAGACCAATGGATATTAAATAAAAACCACAGAAGTATGAAGAAAAGTCACAGTGATAAAAAATGCTGTTATAAGAAGTCTTAATTATTCTCTCTCATTTAACATTTTGAGAATGCTGAAATTGAGGACCAATCCACCTTTACCATTATTGTGATCCTTTTATCTCATTTCTGGATCTCTTTGTTATCTCATTTGTTGGAAATCCATTTTATATGTACCTGTGTACTATTATCCTATATTTTTCAGAATACATTTATAGCATATGGGAAAATTGGCAAAAAATAATATATATTTGTTTTTATCAGATTAAAGTGAAGTGAAGTGAAAGTCACTCAGTTGTGTCCAACTCTTTGTGACCCCATAGACTATACAGTCCATGGAATTCTCCAGGCCAGAATACTGGAGTGGGTAGCCTTTCCCTTCTCCAGGGAATCTTCCCAACAGGGACTGAACCCAGGTCTCTGGCATTGCAGGTGGATTCTTTACCAGCTGAGCCACAAGGGAAGCCCTTTATCAGATTGATCATTTATAAAAATGACTCACTGAAAAGGGAAGTCTTTAGTGATAGATAGATCATCAGTATAACAAACTAATACTTTTCTCATTTTGTCAGCTCATTTAAGGGGAATTCAGTATTTTCTTATAGTCCAACAGTCTGTATTAGTGACTCAAGGGCTTTAGTCATGAAATGATTAGACTTAGTTTTATTACATCGTGTTAAAATAGTCTCTATTTCCTGAGTCAAATGCACATTCTGTTCAGCCTTCCATAGGTCACTGACAAGTGATAGAGAAGAATTGGTACTTTTAATGAGTTTTTTATTGTGTTTACAGGGACATCCAGTGACCAAGTTTTTATTTTCTATCATATTATAAGGATAAGCAAAAGGTAAAGTTGTTATTCTATGAAGATAGTTTGTTGAGAAAACTAACTTCTAAGGTCCCTTAAGTCTTAATCTGATGCTAGGTTATGAGGGTAAGATTTGGGAAAGAGAAGAGTTTATTTTGATTATTTTACAGTAACCTGTAGAAATAAAGTCTGGAAATAAGATTTCATGATTAAAATGAGAATTTATTATTAAAAGTTAAGTGTTGAATGGAACTATTGATTGATTATTTTGTAAAATACTAGGATGACCACAGCACTACACTTTTGAATTTCAAACTGAATTCAGTCCATTAATTGTATTCAAGGGGACAAAAATAACCAGCACATTGCCTGGCTCTTTTTGCATCTAATAAATATTAATCCTGTTCTTTTTTGTCTGAAGTTGTATGTCTCATCTTTACCCAGGAACTCACCACCTCAGATCTGTTTTTCTTCTAACACAGTAAAAGAACTGATATAAAATTTCCTTTTTCCTCAAGATCTGTGTTTACAGCTTATGTCAAGTGACCTTTTTTCCTGTATCAAGGTATATGTTTTTGAAATCTGAATGTGTGGATTTCAGTCTCGGTTGTATAAATATGTATATTTTTATCAGTCCCCTTCAGTTCAGTCAATTCAGTTCAGTCGCTCAGTCATGTCCGACTCTTTGCGACCCCATGACTCACAGCACGCCAGGCCTCCCTGTCCATCACCATCTCCCGGAGTTCACCCAGACTCACGTCCGTTCAGTAGGTGATGCCATCCAGCCATCTCATCCTCTGTCGTCCCCTTCTCCTCCTGCCCCCAATCCCTCCCAGCATCAGAGTCTTTTCCAATGAGTCAACTCTTCGCATGAGGTGGCCAAAGTACTGGAGTTTCAGCTTTAGCATCATTCCCTCCAAAGAAATCCCAGGGCTGATCTCCTTCAGAATGGACTGGTTGGATCTCCTTGCAGTCCAAGGGACTCTCAAGAGTCTTCTCCAACACCTCAGTTCAAAAGCATCAATTCTTCGGTGCTCAGCCTTCTTCACAGTCCAACTCTCACATCCATACATGACCACAGGAAAAACCATAGCCTTGACTAGACGGACCTTTGTTGGCAAAGTAATGTCTCTGCTTTTAAATATGCTACCTAGGTTGGTCATAACTTTTCTTCCAAGGAGTAAGCATCTTTTAATTTCATGGCTGCAGTCAGTCCCCTTAGATTTCTGGAAGTCTAACATAAAGTGGGAAATTTTTTCTAAATTTCTCTTATGTGCTAGGAATATTAAGTGAACTGAAACTTATCAATCCTGCTTTCTAACAAAAGTACATATATGAGAATTAGGAGATGGGATATTTTAACACATATTTTAGATATACATTTAATTTATGTATAACTGATTTAAGGAATTAAACATTTTATACAAGAACACACTCAAAGCACTACAAGTCTACTGTTCATGAGTTAATTTTAATTATCATTATTATTTAAAATATTATAGACAGGTACTTGATTTATAATGTGTAGTTTCCGGTATAGAGCAAAGCGATTGAGTTATACATACATACATAAATATATATATATTCTTTTTTATATTCTTTTCTCGTATAGATTACTACAGAATATTGAGTAGAGTTGCCTGTGCTATGCGATAGGTCCTTGCTGATTATCTATCTTATATATACACTGTGTGTATTCATCCCAAGTTTCTGACTCAGCTCTCCCCACCACATTTCCCCTTTAGTAACCTTAAGTTTGTTTTAAATATCTGTAAGATGTTTTTCTCTTTTTAAATAAGTTCATTTGTATCATTTTAAAAAATTATATTTCACATATGAGTGATATCACATATTTGTCTTTCTCTGACTTACTTCACTTCATATAATAATCTCCATGTCCATCCATGTTACTACAAATGGCATTACCTCATTCTTTTTTATGGCAATTTTAATTATTCAGACAGTACTTTGGTCTCTTACCAGTCTTCCTGATATTGCCAAGAGTGTTACTTGTCATTGTATTATAAACATGAGAAAGCATCGATTACAAAAAATTTCCAGCTTGAAGAATTCCAAAAAAACTGTAATTGAACACAAATACACACAACACATACACATACATATATTTACAAAATCAGACTAGAAAGAGCAAATAAAGTTTATATCTGATCTCATCACCTCGAAAGACATCTTACTAATAAGTACTAAGTAATTTACTTCATAATAAATCTATAAATCAATAAGTAATTACCTTGAATGAATATAGGCATACTTCAGAGATAGTGTGTTTCATTCTAGGCCACTGCAACAGAGCATATGTCACAATAAAGCAAGTCACGTGAATTTTTTTTTGCTTTCCAGTGTGTTTAAAAGTTATATTTATACCATACTGTAGTCTATTGAGTGTTCAATAGTGTTATGTCTTAAAAAATAATGTGTGTGTGTGTGTGTGTGTGCTCAGTCGTGTCCAACTCCTTATGACCTCATGGACTGTAGCCCGCCAGGCTCCTCTGTCCATGGGATCTCCCAGGCAAGTATCCTGGGGTGGGTGGCCATTTACTTCTCCAGGGAATCTTCCTGAACCAGGGATCGAACTGGCGTCTCTTGCATCTCCTGTATTGGCAGGCGGATTCTTTACCACTGTGCCACCTGGAAAAAGCCCCTTAATTTAAAAAATATTTTGTTGTTTAAAAATGCTAACTATTATCTGAGATTTCAGTGAGTTGTAGTCTTTTTGACCAGTGAAGGATCTTGCCTCGATGTTGATGGCAGCTGACTGATCAAAGTGGTAGTTACCGAAGGTTGAGGTGACTGACAACAGTGAAGTCTTTCACACCGATTGACTTTTCCTTTTCTGAACATATGATGGTGTGTGGTAGCATTTTATCCACAGTAGAACGTCTTTCAAAATTGGAGTCAGTCCTCTCAAATCCTGTTGCTGCTCTATCAACTGACTTTATATAATATTCTAAATCTTCTGTTGTCATTTCAGCTACCTTCATAGCATCTTTACCAGGATTGGATTCCATCTCAAGAAAGTACTTTCTTTGCTCAAGTACTTTGTAAGAAGCAGCTTCTCATCTGTTAAAATTTTATCATGAAATTGCAGCAATTAAGTCATATCTTCAGACTCCACTTCTGTTTCTCTTACTATTTGTACATCTGCAGTTACTTTTCTCTACTGAGTAACACATTAAGATTGGAATCAACATCTAAACTCCTATTAATGTTGTTATTTTGTCATTTTCCTATAAATAACAAGTGTTCTTAATGGCATATAGAATGGTGAATCAGTTTTCAGTTCACTTTGCCCAGATCCATCAGAGGGAAAATTATCTATGGCAGCTATAACCTTAAAAAATGTGTTTCTTAAATAAGACATGAAAGGCAAAATTATTCCTTTATCTGGGGATGCAGAATGGGTGTTGTATTAAGTCATGAAAACAACATTATCTTGTGTCCTCATCTCTCTCAGAGCGAGCTCTTGGGTGACCAGCTGCATTGTCAATGAGCTGTATTTTGAAAGGGATCTTTTTCTGAGCAATAGTTCTCAACAGTGGGCTTAAGATATTCAATACGCCATGTTTTCAACAGATATGCTGTCATTTGGGCTTGTTGTTCCATTTATAGAGCATAGGCAGGGTAGATTTAATGTAATTCTTAAGGTCTTAGGGTTTTTGGATTGGTAGATAAGCATTCGGAGAAGGCAATGGCACCCCACTCCAGCACTCTTGCCTGGAAAATCCCATGGATGGAGGAGCCTGGTGGGCTACAGTCCATGGAGTCACTAAGAGTTGGACACGACTGAGCGACTTCACTTTCACTTTTCACTTTTCACTTTCATGCATTGGAAAAGGAAATGGCAACCCACTCCAATGTTCTTGCCTTGAGAATCCCAGGGACGGGGGAGCCTGGTGGGCTGCCGTCTATGGGGTCACACAGAATCGGACACGACTGAAGCGACTTAGCAGCAGCAGCAGCAGCAGATAAGCATTGATTTCAGCTTCAAGTCACCAGCTGCAGCAATCCCTAACAAGAGAATTCGCCTATTCCTTGAAGCTCTGAAGCCAGGCATTGGTTTCTCTCTGGCTATGAAAGTTGTGGATGGCATATTCTTCCAATATAAGACTGTTGCATCAAAACTGAATATCTGTTGTTTAATCTAGCCACTTTCATTCATTATCTTAGCTAGACCTTCTGGATAACTTTCTGCACCTTCTACATCAGCTCTTGCTGCTTCACCCTGCACTTTTGTTTTGGAGACCTCTTTTTCCCTTCAACCTCATGAACCAACATTTGCTAGCTTCCAACTTTTCTTCTGAAGCTTCCTCACCTCTCTCAGCCTTCACAGAATTGAAGAGAGTTAAGGCTGAGCTCTGAATTAGGCGTTGACTTAAGGGCATGTTGTGGCTAGCTTGATCTTCTATCCAGACCACTAAAAAATAGCTTCCTCCAAGTCAGCAATAAGGCTCTTTCACTTTCTTATCATTTGTGCATTCACTGGACTAGCACTTTTAATTTTCTTCAAGAACTTTTCCTTCGCTTTCACAGCTTGTCCAATGGTTTGGTGCAACATTCCTAGCTTTTGGCCTATTTCAGCTTTTGACATGCCTTACCCAGTAAAGCTTAAACGTTTTTAGCTTTTAAACTGAGAGATGTACAATTCTTTCTTTCACTTGAACACATAGAGCATGTTGTAGGGTTGTTAATTGGCCTAATTTCTATATTCTTGGGTCTCAAGGACTAGGGAAGCCCAAGGAGAGGGAGTGAGATGGGGGAACAGCTGGTCAGTGGAGAAATCAGAACACATACAACATTTATCGATGTTTGTTTGTCTTTTATGGGCAAGGTTCATAGTCCTTCCCAAATTACAATAGTAACATCAAAGATGTCACTGATCACAGATTACTATGACAAATATAATAATATTGGAAAAGTTTGAAATAGTAGAAGAATTACTAAAATGTGACATGGAGACATGAAGTGAGCAAATAGTGTTGGGGAAAAATGGTGCTGATAGATTTGCTCAGTGCCGGGTTGCCACAAACCATTAATTTATAAAAATGCAGTATCTGCAAAGCATAATAAAATGAAGCATAATAAAATGAGTTATTCCTGTAGTCATTGCCGTAAGAGTCCATTATCCATCCATAAAATCAAGATTTCTTGTCACGTAATCCCTAAAATCTTAGTGTCTTTATTTTCTAACCATCTGGTGATGTTTACTCCTGGTTTTTGCTTTAGTAGCTTTTTATAATAACACTATTGTGCTTGAGATTTCATTTGATGCAAAGAAAAGGTATTTCATATTTTTGAAGAGCCAACTGTAACATCTTTTCCATAAGAAATGAATGACAAGTAGCTTGGTGGACAACCTGGAATGTTAAATGATTATTTTCTGTGAAAAAGCAGGATCTATTTGGTTATCCCATGAGATCTATGATCTCTTCAGTACTCTAGACAGAGAAAAATCCTATCTCCCCCCTCACATAGTCATAAAATGCATGCTACCAATAGAAATAATCTTGTTCTTAATCTTTTTTTTTCAAGCATCAACTTATTTAGCTTTAAAAAAATTGCTTTAGCTTTCAATGTTTCATATCAGTTTAATTTTCTCTAAGATTGAAAATAAAGTGTTGTCTTCCCCAGCAATGTGAGGATGGAAATAAGCATTTTAGTCAAATTGTCAGAATGTTGTTTTACCCCCATAAAACTGGCCAAGCCAGATGAACAAAGCATTGCTGTTCAGTCATTAAGTTGTGTCTGACTCTTTGTGACCCCATTGACTACAGCATGCCAGACTTCCCTGTCCTTCACTATCTCCTGGAGTTTGCTCAAACCATGTCCATTGAGTTGGTGATGCCCTCCAACCATCTCATCCTCTGTCTCCCCCTTCTCCTCCTGCCCCCAATCTTTCCCAGCATCAGAGTCCTTTCCAATGAGTTGGCTCTTCACATCAGGTGGCCAAAGTATTGGAGCTTCAGCATCAGTCCTTCCAATGAATAGTCAGGGCTGATTTCCTTTAGGATTGACTGGTTCAATCTCCTTGCTGTCCAAGGGACTCTCAAGAGTCTTCTCCAGCATCACAATTCAGAAGCATCAATTCTTCAGCACTCAGACTTCTTTTAAGGTCTAACTGTCAACATCCATATATGACTACTGGAAAACTGTAACTTTGACTATCCAGACCTTTGTCAGCAAAGTGATGTCTCTGCTTTTTAATATATTATCTAGGTTTGTCATAGCTTTTCTTCCAATGAGCGAACATCTTTTAATTTCATGGCTACAGTCACCATCCACAATGATTTTGGAGCCCAAGAAAATAAGATCTGCCATTGTTTCCATTTTTTTTTTCCCCCATTTGTTTGCCTTGAAGTGATGCAGTTGGATGCCTGGTTTTATTTCTTAAAGCAGAGCCAATTTTGATATTTTGCAAATTAAGTCAGAGTCCTTAGAATCATATTAAGTTAAAGCAATATGGCCTGTGCCTATTCTTTGTGCCATTTAAATATTCACAAAATGTGAAAATATTTATGAATCACAACTAAGTACTTATTGAGGGATAGCTCATCTATTTATTGAGATATTGTTGGAAAAAATAGAAGTCTTGTCTAACTAGTTGATGAAACTTGTTTTTGTAATAGCTTTATATCCTTTAATATTGAAGTACCAATACTTACCCAATTTGACGCTTTTTGTTGTAATAGGAAGAATTACTTGCCCTACCTTAGTACTGTTGCGTCTAGTAACAGTGAGTCTCCCCAGACCTCTGTGCTCCACTAATTCTTCTCTGCAGTCATTTCCAGCACTGGGTCTTCATCGCTACTCACTGCCTCGCTCTCCTGCCTGTACTGTTGGTTTGCTGTACTTGACTGAGCCTTGCACTGGTGTCTACTCTTAAGTTCTAGTTTCCCTTGTTCTCTAGTTTTTATCTAGAACTAGAGCTACACCCCAAAGCCCAGTTCCACAGCCAAGCACCCTACTACTTTCCCGTAGTTTTGTTAGTTTCCCTTCTCAGAAATATCAATCCTGGTAGCTGGGATCCCAAACTCTAAGGAGAGTCTTTCTATAATATTTATCTGACCCTCAAGACCTCAATCCTTTATCATGGCACCTTGCCTATATAAGGTAGAGTTGCCCAAAATTGGTAGAGCTGTGGCTTGAACTCTCATAAGCAAGGAGATGCCCCTCCGAGATGCCCCTTTAAGAAAGGACCTGCTACCCAGCTGCAAGGAGTGTGTATCTTTCTCCAGCTGCCATTTATCTCCTTCAGGGTCAGTCTCAGCTGTGCAGAGCTCCTTCCTCTAAGGCCATGTCCTTCCTAGGTCAGCCCGTGTGCAGTGAGGTAGGTATAGAACCTTCTGACCATTTTGGCCTGGTAATGGGATAACTGATGAGCAACATTTGCTCCTAGCTCCCCACATATTTTGACTGAAGCTTGAAGGGTCTGCATGACAATTCGCTTTTTCCTCTGCCTAGTCTTGCATCCTCTTCCTTTCTCTCACAGGCCTTAATTCCCAGTAAATTCCTTGTGTCTCAAAACATCTCAGAATCTGCTACTGTAGTACTTGATCTTCTATGCCCTTCAAAATATCCATTCTCTTCAGCGTCCCTCTCTTTTTCTTCAGTGAGTTGCTTCAGTCCAACTGTTAAGCCTCATTTGAGTCTCAGTACTTGACAACCACCGACCCTAAGGAGTATCCTACTGAGTGAGGGAGACAGTGTAAACATACCAGAGGCCTAGAAGTGCCAAGCCCCGTGCATCATTCTCACTGGAAGAATTAAGCCTGTAGAGTAAGAATACTGGTCCATAGACGGCTAGCTGATTGCAACAGAGGACCGGGGGCAGAGGACCCAGAAATGCACTCCTGCAGCATACTGGGAGACCTCAGGAAGCCATGTGGTAGCGGAGGCACTCAGAGTCTTGGTGAAGGACTCGTCTTGGGGATGATGAAACAGAGCCTGGAAAGAGAAGCTGCCATGGCACACGTGTGACAGGATTGCATGTGAAGTAGTCATGGGTATATCTTCTGTCCCTAGAATTCCCTCCACACATACATACCATACACTTTTGACTTTGGGAGATCTGATACTAGAAATACCACATGGGAAGAACCATAGAGGAATGCAGAAGAGAAACTTTAAATGACTTGGGTTTTTAAGCATAAAAGCATTGTTCCAATTGTAAGGAAGGAAAGATTAGAAGAAGATTTGATCCAGTAAAGTTGACCACATATTCCACCTCTCTGCTTCTCTCCATCCCCCTACCTGAAAATCTGAGCTTGGAAGGGGAAGGAAAAGAACCTGAGTGAAAGTAGGTGTCCTTTTTGTACTATACATGAGTTTCCTAGAGGGGACTGGAGGCCAAATATCAACCTTTAAATGTAGGGGCCTAAGAGTAGAGGAGATGGGTGTAGTACCTCTGATTCTAGTTCTGGAGGAGATGATGCATTTGCTCTTTGCCAGGCTATAGGCAGAACGAAGACGGAGAAGGCCTGGTAGTAGCCTCAGAGTTACCACAGGAACTGGCAGAGGAAGTTACCTAGCATCTCCTATTGATTTTAATTTTTTCTTAGAAGTATAGCCTTGATAGTTAGAGTCCTGAAAACCACAGACAATGTCCTACAGTAATTACCTTAAAATCTGAATCCTGACCCTGGTATGCTGTCTTCTTATTTAAAAATGTGAGTACCGCATGTTGCTTGGTCTGTGATAGGATTTCCCAAACCCTTCAATCAGTGGGACTGGCCCATTCTCCCCTGTCCTTGAATGGCAGGCTCAGCAAACACTGTGAATTAATGTGCCAGCAGATGCCACTTGGATGAGTAGCTTCACTCTAGAACTGTACTGTCCAGTATTTTAGTCACTAGCAGCTTTGGAGTGTGGCTAGTTTGCACTGAGGTGTGCTGCATGTGTAAAATATACACCAGATTTCAAAGACTTACTACCTTTTCTAATATATCTCCTAGAAAATTAAAAGTGACAACTGTGGCTGATGTTATATTTCTATTGGACAGCACTGGGCTGGACGTGTCATCAAGCAAAGCCCATGACAGAATTATTTAACATCTCAGTAGCACTGTATGCAGAGACTAAGAAGCAGACAGTTCTCCTATCAATGCTTCAGTTTGGTAAAAGCCCCAGAGTTTAGAGATAAAGGAGGTCAGAGGGCAAATTACACTTTTCAATTGAGTTTAAACCTAAATTGACTGAAAAATCTCTTCAGTCACTGAGTTTAGCTGGAAAGTTCTAAGGAAACCCTTTTCTTCTCAGGTATAAATGGATTTATAAGATAGAAAAGAAAAATAAGGATGATCACATTTTTTTGCTAATCTGAATTTATGGCTGACAACAAATATACCCTGTAACTAGTTGTTGCATGAATAATGTGAAAGCTGAACCATTAGACAGAACAGTGCCAGAGTCTAATGGGTTAAATGTGAAAAGAATGACATAGACATAAGGATTCATGAAACAGGTAACATCATATGAAGGGAATGAGGCTAGCCCTACCACTGTCAAGGGAACGCACATGTCCAGGAGTTAGGGCCCAGCAAGCAAATGGTCCTAGTCCATTTCACCTGATGCACCAGCTGACACTGCCATGCTTTCAGAGTAGCCATAGCCGTTTATCCCAGTCACATTTACAAAGCCTATTTGGGGCCTGCCAAAAAGCAAGTTAAAATCCATTGCAGTATAAACTCTACAGGTCTATGGGGCTCTGTATACAGTCTTGACGTACTCCTTTCTCAATTTTGAACCAGTCCACTGTTCCACGTTCAATTAGAACTGTTGCTTCTTGTCCTGCATACAGGTTTCTCAGGAGGCAGGTAACGTGGTCTGGTATTCCCATCTCATTCCGAATATTACACAACACACCTTAAAAATACTCTGCTCTGAAGATTTGAAATGAATGTTTTCCTGGAAACAAATGCATATGCTTATAGTAAATCCATTAGAGCAATGGGTAATTTGACCACAGGTATTGCTTGCTGTAAATATTTATATTCTGTTTCAGTTTATTAGATGAACAATGAGGATAAAATATTGAGATGAGAAAATCACACATTAATCACTAGGGAATCTGGTCAAAAATTGATTCTGTGGAACTCAAGCTTGAAAAATCAGAGAAGAGGCAGAAATGATATCTGTGTCAGAATAGAATTAAGCCTAGTTACAGTTAATGGTGAAGAGGCAAATATGTCTTTATATTTAAAATTAGTCATAGTCAAAGAATTTGACATGTGGAAGGATCCTATGTGATGATTTTATCCAACTCTTATCTAGAAGACCTAAAGAGCAGGGCTTAGCTCAGTGTCCTAGTGGTCAAATTAGAACCACACTCCTCTGTTCAGCCTGATGCCCTTTCTACTGTACTAGAGGCTTTTTTGACTTCCCTGTTCCTCTATATTTATGAAAGATTCATTTTTTAAATATTAGTAATTAACACAGAAGCTAGAAAAATTAAAGCATCTCAGAAACTAAAAATATCAAACTACTCTTATCTACAATGTGTTGACAAGGTTACAGGCACTGAGAAGTTCAAGTTCCTGCCCAAGGTCACACAGATGGGAAGGTGGGCACAGTTAGGGTTTCAATGCATTTGTGTTCATGTGGCTCTAGACAGCAAGTGTTCAATACTGTAAATGTGCAAATGTAATTGAATCCATCAAGAAGAGGGGCGTAAACATGATGAATACCTTTGAAAGCATAAATTTTAAATGCAAACTGCTACATTATAGTATTTCACAGGGGAAATAGCATCATGCAATACAAAAACATTGCAAATGGATTCTGTTATGACTTACAAACCTGGAGTTGTTAGCCTTTTATTAAGAATGCATTACCACATTTTTTAGAGCCCCTCACTTTGTTTGAATCAAACTGGGACTGTG
The DNA here is from genome assembly GCF_000754665.1 of Bison bison bison. Classification (NCBI taxonomy): domain Eukaryota; kingdom Metazoa; phylum Chordata; class Mammalia; order Artiodactyla; family Bovidae; genus Bison; species Bison bison. The sequence goes on from NW_011494903.1 coordinate 2,633,607, forward strand.
AAAGAATCCCCCATCTTTTGGACAGGAAAGTTCTGATTTTTTTTTTTTTTTTCTGAATGAAAACTGTACTGAATCTGAGAAGAGCTGTGACTTTTATACTTCAGAACTAAATAGGTTTAAAGAATAGACAAGCAAGTCTTAAAAATGAGGTTTGAAATAGAATGAATAACAGCTTATACAGAAGGAAAAATATCAGAATAAATGTATATTATTTTTTGCCTTATGCTTTATGTGGTATATACTAAAGTACTAAAGTACACTTCATTTTTAATCTTAAAGCCATAGTAATTTTTAACTTTAGTAGTAATCTTATTCATCCCCAAAACCTTCTTAGGAACAAGATAAATAGAAATTTTTTGTAGGTAAATGGAGAGCATGAGAACTGATTTTCCAGCGATCAAACTTATATGTGTCATTAGAGACAGGAAATGTACTCAGAATATCCAACTAATCCAAGAAACCTAGGGGTCTTAGGCGTTTAGGTCACTTAATTCTTTATGATGATTTAAAAGCCAAAAGACAGGAGTGTTCTGTTGAGTCTGGGACCATTAATCATATTGCAGATAGAAGACTTTTTCAGCTATTAAATTAGAATGACAGACTGCCTAGTTTTGTGGTTATAGTTACAGTGCTATTTGTTTACTTGCTTTATTGTTGTTGTTATGTTGTTTATTTTGCAATTTTAATTTATATATCTCCAGAGTATTCTCTTCTAAATTTAGAATCAGTCTAGACTCCAATATAGCTAAAAGGCAAAGCCAAAGGAACAGTATTATTACTGTTTCATAAATCACTGAAGCATCATCACTGAAGTCAGTACCTCTTATTGACTCTATTGTCTATTTTTTCTTTATATGTTATATCACCTTGAAGCCTGAGTGGTAATGAATTGCCCAGAATTCATGATATGAATGTAGCAATAGCAAAACGGATGTTGAGGGCTTAAGGTACATAATTAGATGTGTGTTTTGGCGGGGGGCGGGGGGCGGGGGGGGCTGCAGATAAATTGTGGTCGTCAAATGAGGGGGAAAAAAAACAGGCATTTTGGACACAGTGTCAGTGGGGGCACAGTAAAGGAAATAGAAGGGAAGCTAAGTATTTAAAAATGAGGAAACTTTGTATAGGAACTTTCTAACAACGTTCTGGAAAGGCTAGAGGAATAAAAGGGAGAAAAGGAGGAGCCAAAGGGAGGAAAGGATGATATCGTGTACTAAAAACAACTGGAACCTCTAGACTGGAGCTCCTGCTGCTGTTCCTGCTGATGCACTAGCGGAATTGGTGGAGCAACAGGAAATGTTACCAGTGCTGGGGGCCCAGGAGTCTGTATAACCCAGCGCCACTGCTGCTAAACAACCTCTAACTGTTGCTGTTATATCGGTATCAGAAATTGGAAGCTTCTCTCTGCCTTGCAGCTTCTTTTCTCCTGTCCGTGCTTCCCATTAGCAGGACCTTCCCATTAGCAGGAAGAGAAGTGAAAAAGGATTCTGGGAGATGTAGTTTGAGTCTTTCAGGTCCAGGATAGGTGATCAGCTGTACTTGTAAATAAACTGCAAAATCACCATCAACTTGGATGCAAAATCTTTAGCATGCAATGGGTTCTGAGAATGCAATGGTTTCAGGTCTTATATTTAAGTCTTTGATCCATTTTATCTTTATTTTTGTGTGTTTTGTGAGAAAATGGTCCAGTTTAATTCTTATGTATGTAGCTGTTCAGTTTTCCTAAAACCATTTATTGAAAGACTGTGTTTTTCTTAATGTGTATTCTTGCCTTTCTTATCATTAATTGGCCATATAAGCATTTTGGTATTTTGGGTGTATTTTTGAGCGGGGCTTCCCAGGTGGTGCTAGTGGTAAAGAACCCATCTGTCAATACAGGAAACATAAGAGACATGGGTTCGACCCTAGGATCAGGAATAATTCATTGCACTCAGGCTTCAAAGTGTTATAACGTATAAAGAAAAAATAGGCACTCAGAGTCAGTAAGAGGTACTGACTTCGGTGATGATGCTTCAGTGATTTATGAAATAGTAATAACACTGTTCCTTTGGCTTTGCCTTTTAGCTATATTGGAGTCTAGACTGATTCTAAATCTATAAGAGAGTACTCTGGAGATAATATAAATTGAAAAATAAACAACTGAACATAACAACAACAGTAAAGCAAGTAAACAAATAGCACTGTAACTATAACCAGAAAACGAGGCAGTCTGTCATTCTAATTTAAGAACAGTTGAAAAAGGCTTCTGTCTACAATATGATTAATGGTCCCACACTCAACAGAACACTCCTGCCTTTTGACTTTTAAGTCATCATAAAGAATTAAGGGATCCCTAGGTTTCCTGTATTAGTTGGATATTCTGAGTACATTTCCTGTCTCTAATGGCACATACAAGTTTAATCTCTGGAAAATCAGTTCTCACGTTCTCCATTTACCTACAAAATATTTCTATGTATCTTGTTCCTAAGAAGGATTTGGAGCTTAAGATAATTGCTATCAAAGTTAAAAATTACTGTGGCTTTAAGGTAAAAAATGCAGTATACTTTACTATACCACCTTATATCATTAGACAAAAAATAATATGCATTTATTCCTTTGTGATACTTTTTCCTTCTGTATAAGCTGTTCTTTATTCTATTTCAAACCCTATATTTAAGACTTAATTGTCTACTCTTTAAATCTATTTATTTCTGAAGTATAAAAGTCACAGCTTCTTAGATTCAGTACAGTTTTTATTTTTAAAAAATCGGAACTTTTCCCCATCTTTTCCAAAAGATGGGGGATTCTTTCACAGTCCCAGTTTGATTCAAACAGTGAGGGACTCTAAGCAATGTGATAATGTACTCTTAATAAAAGGCTAACAACTCCAGGTCTGTAAGTCTTAACAGAATACATTATTTGCATTTTTTATGGCATGATACTATTTCCCCTGTGAAATACTATAATGTAGCATTCCATGGCTGATTCATGTCAATGTATGGCAAAAACCACTACAATATTGTAAAGTAATTAGCTTCTAATTAAAATAAATAAATAAAATTTAAAAAGTATGTTCTTAAAGTTATACATCATTTTTATGCCCCTCTTCTTGTTGGATTCAGTTGCACCTTGCACATATACAGTG
>NW_011494903.1:2636827-2644066 GCF_000754665.1 Bison bison bison
ACATATACAGTGTTGAACACTTGATGTCTAGAGCCAGGTGAACACCAATGCATTGAAACCCTTGCTATACACATCTTCCTATCTGTGTGACCTTGGGCAGGAACTTGAACTTCTCAATGCAGGTAACCTTGTCAACACATTGGAGAAAAGGGTAGCTTAACATTTTCAGTTTCTGAGATGCTTTAAGTTTTCTAGCTCCTCTGTTTATTATTTGAAAAATTAGTCTCTCAAGAAACAGAGAAGAATAAGGAAATCAAGGAAAGCCTGTAGTACAGTAGAAAGAGTATCAGGCTGAACAGAGAAGGGTGGTTCTAATTAGAACACTAAGACACTGAGCTAAGCCCTGCTTAGGCCTGCAAGGTAAGAGTTCTGTTCTGTTCCATTGGTTGATGTGTCTGGTTTTGTGCTAGTACCATACTGTTTTAGTCACTTTGGCTTTGTAGTATTATTTGAAATCCAGGAGAGTGATAACTTCACCTATGTTCTTTCTCAAGATTCCTTTGGCTATTTGGAATCCTTTTGGTAAAATTCCATATAAATTTTCCATATAAAAATTCCATATAAATTTTATAATTATTCCCATTCCTGTGAAAAATGTCATTGATATTTTGATAGAGATTGCATTGAATCAGTAGATTTTTTAGGGGGTAGTATCTACATTTTAACTATTAATTCTTGTGATCTAGAACAGTGATATATCTTTCTATTTGTTTGTGTAGTTTTTAATTTCTTTCATCAAAGTCTTACAGTATTCAAAGTCAGGTCTTTCACTTCCTTGTTCAGTCAGTTCTCAATCACTCAGTCATGTCTGACTCTTTGCGACCCCATGAACCGCAGCACACCAGGCCTCCCTGTCCATCACCAACTCCCGGAGTCTACCAAAACCCATGTCCATTGAGTCGGTGCTGCCATCCAACCATCGTATCCTCTATCATCCCCTTCTCCTCCTGCCCTCATTCTTTCCCAGCATCACGGTCTTTTCAAATGAGTCAGCTCTTCACATCAGGTGGCCAAAGTATTGGAGTTTCAGCCTCAGCATCAGTCCTTCCAATGAACACCCAGGGCTGATCTCCTTTAGAATGGACTGGTTGGACCTCCTTGCAGTCCAAGGGACTCTCAAGAGTCTTCTCCAACACCACAGTTCAAAAGGATCAATTCTTCGGTGCTCAGCTTTCTTTACAGTCCAACTCTCACATCCATACATAACTACTGGAAAAACCATAGCCTTGACTAGATAGACCTTTGTGGGCAAAGTAATGTCTCTGCTTTTTAATATGCTGTCTAGGTTGATTTACTCATATTATATTCTTTATGACGGAATTGTAAATGAGGTTGTTATCTTAATTTCTATTTCTGGTAATTCCTTCTTTGGATATAGAAACACCACAAATTTCTGCATATTGCTTTTGTATCCTTCAGCTTTACTGAATTCATTTATTATTTCTAATAGTTTTTGGGTAATTTTTAAGAGATTTTATATATTATATCATGTCATCTGCAAATAGTGACAGTTTTACTTCAACTTGGCTGAATTTTCTTCCCTTTTCTTGTCTAATTACTGTGTGTAGAACTCCCAATACTATCTTGAATAAAAGTGGTGGTATTGGGCATCTTTGTCTTATTCCTGGTCTCAGAGAAAAAACTTTTAGTTTTTCACTGTTGAGTATTTGGTTGGCTGTGAATTTGTCACATATGGCCTTTATTATGTCAAAGTATGTACCCTCTAAACACACTTTGTTGAGAATTTTTATTACAAATGGATGTTGAATTTTGTCGAAAGCATTTTCTGCATTTATTAGATGATCATAGGATTTTTATCCTTTGTTTTGTTAATGTGATGTATCATATTGATTGATTTGCAGATACTGAACCATTCTTACATCCCATAAATCTCAGTTTATCATGATGTATGACCCTTTTAATGTACTGTTGGATTCAGTTTGTTTAATATTTATCCTGTATTTATCATGGATATTGGCATGCCATTTCTTTTATTTATTTATTTCTTCTCAGGTGTCTATCTTTTTTTTTTTTTTAATGTCAAGATAATGCTGGTTTTGTAGAATGAATTTTGAAGCATTTCTTCTTTTTCCATTTTTTGAAATAGTTTGAGAAAGATTAACTGTTTTCAAAAATATTTTGTGGTATTTGCCTGTGAAGCCATCTGATATTGGACTTTTGTTTGTTAGGAGATTTTTAAAATTACTGATTCAAAATCACTGTTAATGATTTATCTGGTCAGATTTTCTATTTCTTCCTGATTCAGTATTATAAAATTTTACATTTTTTGTCCTTTTCTTCCAGTTGTCTAATTTTTGGTGATTAACTGTTTTTAGTAATTTCTTTCTATTTCTGTGCTGTCTGTTGTAACTTCACCTATTTCATTTATGATTTTATTTATTTGAGACTTTTCCTTTTTACTTGCTGAGTCTGGCCAAAGGTCTATCAATTTTGTTTATTTTTTAAAAGAACCAAGTCTTCATTTCATTGATGTTTAAAAAATAGACTCTATTTTATTTCCTTTTCTTCTGTTCTTTATCATTTTGCTTCTTCTACTAACTTTGAGCTTTATTTGTTCTTTTCTAGTTCCTTTTGGTAAAAGGTTAGATTGTTTATTTCAGAATTTCCTTTTCTCCTGAGGTAGACATGGATTGTTACAAATTTCCTTCTTAGAACTGCTTTTGCTGCATCTTGGAACACTGAGTTGCCATTTTCATTTTTCTCAGGGTATTTTTCCCTTTATTTACCTTTGTTTAATAGTATGTTGTTTCACCTTCATGTGTTTAGGTTAGTTGTTTTTTCTTAAATTATCTTTTTGTAGTTGATTTCTAGTTTTATATCATTTACATCTAGTTTTATATCAAATAGTTTTACATTTGTTTCATGGACAAACATGTAATCCCTTTGGGAGCATATTCCATGTCTACTTGTATCCTCTTGTTGCATTGATCATTTTTCATTGTGTAATGACCTTCTTTGTTTCTTGTTACACTCTTTTCTGCAGTTTGTCTTCTATAAGTATAGCTATCCCAGCTTTGTTTTGGTTTTAATTACATGAAATATCTATTTTCATCTTTTCACACAATCTGTGTATATCTTTCGATCTGAAGTGAGTCTCTTGTATGCAGCAGTATATGGGTCTTGCGTTCTTTTAATCCATTCTGGGTCTTTTGATTGGAACATTGAGTTCATTCAACTTTAAAGTAATTATTGATGATAATGTGCTTACTGCCATTTTGTCAATTGTTTTCTAGTTGTGTGTGAAATTCCTTTTTGTGGAATCCCTCTTCTCTTCCCTTGTTATTTGATGACCTTTTTTAGTGTTATGTTTGTGTTATTTCTCTTTATTTTTTGTGTATTTTGTAGGTTTGGGTTTGTAGTTCATCATCAGTTTCTTCCAGAACGAGCTCCTTATAAACTTGGCGATGGAGCACAGGGGCTTCCCAGGTGTTGCTGCTAAGTTGCTTCAGTCCTGTTCGACTCTGCAACCCCGTGGACTGTTGCCTGTCATGTTCCTCTGTCCATGGGCTTCTCCAGGCCAAGTATACTGGAGTGGGTTGCTATTTCCTTCTAGTGGAGAGACCCTGCTTGCCAATACAGATAGACGTAAAAGACGTGGGGTTTGATTCACGGGGTTGGGAAGATCCCCTGAAAGTATTCTTGCCTGTAGAATCCTGTGATCAGAGGAGCCTGGCGGGCAACAGTCCATGGGGCCACAAAAAGTCAGACAACATGTGAAGCAACTTATAAATTAGTCTGTTTTAAATTGATGGTCACTTAATTTCAAGCACATTCTAAATACTGTGCTTTTACTGTCCCACCACCAGCATATTTTATGTTTTGACACCATATATTATATCTTATTTTGTGTACCACAGCTACTTATTTTAGATATAGAGATAGTATGAAGGATAAAGATGAAACTAGTGAATTCATCTGGAAGATCTACTACCTTTGTTCTATGTTTACCTTCAGCAGTGAGATTTTTTTCACGTATAATTTTTTAATTTCTAGTTTAAGGCTTTTCTTTTTCTTTTCAACAAGTCCCTTTAACTAGTAGTAAGGTTAGTTTAGTGGTGTGCATGCGTGCATGTTAAGTTGCTTCAGTCATGTCTGAATCTGTGCTAAGCTATGGACCACAGTCAGCCAAGCTTCTCTGTCCTTGGGATTCTCAGGCAGGGATAGTGGAGTGGGATGACATGCCCTCCTCCAGGGGATCTTCCCTACCCGGGGATCGAACCCATGTCTTTTACATCACCTGCATTGGCAGGTGGGTTCTTTAGTGCCACCTGGGGAGCCCAGTTTAGTGGTGAAGAACTTCTTCAGCTTTTGCTTGTCTGTGAAATTCTTTATCTGTCCTTCAACTCTGAATGATTCAACCTTTCTAAGTGGGCCTTCCTGGCGGTAATATTACTGTTCATTAGTTTGAACAGTATAGTTCCAGTCCCTTCTGGCCTGTGAAGTTTCTGCTAAAAATATACTGATAGTATTAACTGGTTGTTCTCTTGTTGCTTTATGTTCCTTTCTTATGTGTAGCTTTTGTTATTTTAATTACACAGTGTCTTGTTGTGGGTCTCTTTGGGTTTATCTTGTTTTGGACTCTGTGCTCTATAGACTTGGATGTATATTTCCTTTGCCAGGTCAGGGGAGTTTTCAGCCATTTTTTTCTTCAAATAGGTTTTCTGCCCCTTTCTTTCTTTCATCTCCTTCTAGGACCCCTGAAATACGAATACTATGAATGTTCGTATTCCTGGTGCTGTCACAGATGTCCCTTACAGTTTCTTCAGTTTTTAACTTCTTTTTTTTCTTTTTGCTGCCCTGATTGGTTGATTTCCACTACCCTTTATTCCAGATTGTTGATCTGCTGTGCATCTTCTAATCTACTGTCGATTCCCTTTAGTGCATTTTTTATTGTTTTAAATGTATTCTTCTGCTCTGATTGGCTTGTTTAAAATATTTTGTCTCTTTTTTACGTTTCTTATTGAGTTCATGCATTCTTCCCTTAAGTTCAGTGAGCATCATTCTTTGAACTCTTTTTCTGATAAATTGCTATTGCTATTGCTATTCATGTAGTTTTTTTCTTATACTTTATCTTGTTCTTTCATTTGGAAGGTATTATTTTGTCTCTTCATCTTGCCTAACCCTCTGTGTTTATTTCTGTGTGTTACATATATCGGCTATGTCTCTCAGTCTAGAAAAAGTGGCCTTACATAGAAGATTCCTGTGTGGCCCAGCGGTACACTCCACTGGTCACCAGAGGCAGGTGCTCCAGGGGTATTCCCTGTGTGGATAGTGTGTTCTTGCCTATTTTTGTTGGGCTGCAATTTCTGTGGGCACACTGGTAGGTTGGGTTGGCCCCTGGCCCAGCTGGCTTGTGGCAGCTTGGCTATGGTTGATGTGGGCATGCTTCTGTTTGGGAATGGACCCCAGCATGACTGTGAGGACTGGTCATTACTGTTTTTGGTGTTCTGGTATGCAGGGCAGGTCCCCCAGAGTGGGAGCCACTTTGAAGGAGCATTGCTGCCAGGCATGGTGGCCCACTTGGTGAGATGGGCAAGAACAAATTTGGAGGGTTGCCAGTGCCTACTGTGGCAGTCTGCCAGGTGAACAGGGCAGGAGCTATTTTGGAGGCACTGTTTAGGGCAGGGCTAGTCCTTAGGGGAATGCTCGGGTGGGGCACATGGTATTTTTACTTTTACCAAAAAACCCTGGTGCTGTTTTGTAGAAGAGAAGTGGCTTAATGAAAAATTTCAGAAAGTGGTGATACTTTTCAGTTTATATAATTTTGGCTTTACAGGTTTCATAGGAACACTCTCCTTTCAGATGGAGGGGGGAAACTATATTAAAAAGAATATTCCTTTTGCAATATCCACTTGAAGTGCTTAGAAAAAACTTAACACATAATGTCATCTTAGAAAGCTATGCCAGAAGATTATAAGATTGAAATATCAAATAGAGTGATAAATACTAAATGTAATAATTCTAAGCAAAATTTTCTTTACCTCGCACACAGACAATTGATTAGGCTGCTGCTGCTGCTAAGTTGCTTAAATCATGTCCAACTCTTTGTAAACCTATGGAATGTAGCCCACCAGGCTCCTCTGTCCATGGGATTCTCCAGGCAAGAATACTGGAGTGGGTTGCCATGCTCTCTTCCAAGGCATCCTCCAAACCTAGGAATCAATCCCACATCTCTTGGGTCTCCTGCATTTGCAAGCAAGTTCTTTACCACTGCGCCACCCGGGAAGCCCGATTAATTAGAGGAAATACCTTAAACAAGGGAAAACTGCTGGAGGCTGCAGCCCAGTAACGGGGGAAAGACTGAGTGAATATTTTGTAATAATTTAGGTGTTTTTAATTCATATTGTAAAAGGTAAATCACATTAGATGAAAAAAGCTGTCTACTTTTTATGCTGGATCATGGAAAAAGCAAGAGAGTTCCAGAAAAACATCTATTTCTGCTTTATTGACTATGCCAAAGCCTTTGACTGTGTGGATCACAAAAAATTCTGAAAGAGATGGGAATACCAGACCACCTGACCTGCCTTTTAAGAAATCTGTATGCAGGTCAGGAAGCAACAGTTAGAACTGGACATGGAACAACAGACTGGTTCCAAATAGGAAAAGGAGTATGTCAAGGCTGTATATTGTCACCCTGCTTATTTAACTTCTATGCAGAGTACATCATGAGAAACGCTGGGCTGGAAGAAGCACAAGCTGGAATCAAGATTGCCGGGAGAAATATCAATAACCTCAGATATTCAGATGACACCACCCTTATGGCAGAAAGTGAAGAGGAACTAAAGAGCCTATTGATGAAAGAGAAAGAGGAGAGTGAAAAAGTTGGCTTAAAGCTCAACATTCAGAAAATGAAGATCATGGCATCTGGTCCCAGCACTTCATGGGAAATAGATGGGGAAACAGTGTAAACAGTGTCAGACTTTATTTTTGGGGGCTCCAAAATCACTGCAGATGGTAACTGCAGCCATGAAATTAAAAGACGCTTACTCCTTGGAAGGAAAGTTATGACCAACCTAGATAGCATATTGAAAAGCAGAGACATTACTTTGCCAACAAAGGTCTGCCTAGTCAAGGCTATGGTTTTTCCAGTGGTCATATATGGATGTGAGAGTTGGACTGTGAAGGAAGCTGAGCGCTGAAGAATTCATGCTTTTGAACTGTGGTTGTTTGGAGAAGACTCTTGAGAGTCTGTGGGACTGTAAGGAGATCCAACCAGTA
>NW_011494903.1:2644166-2650423 GCF_000754665.1 Bison bison bison
GTAAGTATTCTAAAGGAGATCAGCCCTGGGATTTCTTTGGAAGGAATGATGCTAAAGCTGAAACTCCAGTACTTTGGCCACCTCATGCGAAGTGTTGACTCATTGGAAAAGACTGATGCTGGGAGGTATTGGGGGCAGGAGTAAAAGGGGACGACAGAGGATGAGATGGCTGGATGGCATCACTGACTTGATGGATGTGAGTCTGAGTGAATTCTGGGAGCTGGTGATGGACAGGGAGGCCTGGCGTGCTGAGATTCATGGGGTCGCAAAGAATCAGACACGACTGAGCGACTGAACTGAACTTTACTTAGTCAATTTAGAAAACATAACTAATAACACCTGCCTTGTACAAATATTATGAAGAAACAAAATAATACATATGTTATGCCTATATCACAGTAAGTATTCAGTAAATGATAACTCTTGTTTGACTTTCATTTTTGCCCATTAGATGTTTTGTTCCACTTCATATGTCAAAGTGATGACTCATCAAATTATTTTACTTAGTAATGATTATGAAAAGAAATTTTCATTTAGTTTTCATGCAAATCAAACTAACATTTTGTGTTATCTGAGCATTCAACAGACCAGTTGTTCATAGATCTGAACAGCTTTGCATCTGCTTATAAAAAAATCTATTTTACTTTAAAAAGATGACAGTGTAGGCATCCTGTCCTTAAGAAGATGGGTGGGGCTAAGAGTGGGGCAAGTCTTTAAAGGGTAAGACTTAATGTTTTGGTGAAAAGTGTGCCCTTGTTTTTTGTCCATGGTGAATTTCATTATCTATATTTTGGATTCCATCTTCTGCCTTTCAAGGAAGTTAGTTGAACTACTCTTGACTTGTCTTATATCATCTCTGTTTTTCCCAGTAGTGTTTCTTAGACCACAGATAAACCTTGATACCTGCTTATGTCCCTTCTGTGTGTGTGTGTGCTCAGTTGTTCAGTCGTGTTCAACTCTTTACTACCCCATGGATTGTAGCCCAGGGATTGAACCCAGGTCTCCTGCATTGCAGGCAGATTCCCTCAACATGGACACACACGCACACACACACACACACACACACCACTAGATTAAGAGGCCTCTCCATATATAATGTACAAGCTTGAGGTTCTCAAACTTTAGCAAGCCTCAGAATCCCCTGGAGGTTTTTACTGTTACTTTCCAACCCAGAGTTTCTGATTCATGAAATTTCAGGAAATGGTGATCCTGCTTTAATTAAGGAATTAGGAAATAAGGCACACTGAGACATTGCTGGAAATTAGAAAAACAATATTCATCAGACCTCATTTTAGGGAGAGCTCTATATATGTGTCAGATAGGACTTCTTTTGCATTTCTTTTTCTTTGATATAAATCATAATTTGAAGTGTGCTGATAATTTGGATGACCAAAAATAAAACGGCCTGATTTGAAGCATTTGTTGATTTCAATGTTATGAATACTTCTGCCATGCCTTATTCCAAACTACAAGTGTGACATAAGAGAACTAGAAATTAGGAACAGGTGTATACATACATGTCACTTGGAAGCAGGTTGGAACCATATCCAGCGTACCACTGATTCAGCATACCACTACATGTAGATGTGGACAATTTTTATTGACAGAGAAGCTATGATGGACAGAGGTGAAACTCAGATAGTCTCACTTTGCCTGTGAAATTTCCCTTCGTTATCTATCATCTATTTAAAAAAAATAGCAGTCTGTTTATTCATTCATTCATTTATTTTTTGGCCACACTGTACTGCATATGGGTATCTTAGTTCTCTGACCAAGGATCAAACTCACACCCCTTGCAGTGGGAGCACAGAGTCTTAATCTCTGGGCTGCCAGGGATGTCCCCACTATTGTCTATCTTAATTTTCCTCCTCCCTCCTTTGATCTTTGTTTTGGAAAACCCTAGTGGGACTTTCTGTTCAATGCCAGAAACTGTTGTCACTGGAAGGGGGCTAATAACCTGTAACTTATAAAAATTTCTCAATCTGGGGTCTGAAATAGGAGGATTTGGTTGAAAAGATTGCAGATGAGAATGAGGGGAAGACACCAGTACACTGTGGAGTTTCCAGAACCTTCTATCTCAATCTCACCTTTGTTTGACTAAGCCCAGAAATTACATGGATAATGATACTCTCATTACCAAAACTTCCAATTTATAAACTTTCCAGATGCATTTATATCTTTTTTCATCTGAAAGTTAGTTCTCTTCAAGTCCCCCCAAAATAGGAAAGTAAGGAAAGCTAAAAGGCAGTGAGGATTGGCCGTGGTGACCATTTTTTTTCTAGTGTGAGTCCATGGTTCAGGCTTGTCTTTTCAAAGGAGTTGATCAGGGAACAGAAAGCAGACATGTGCCAAATGATGGGAGCTTGCTGAAGGCTTCAGACATACTGGCCTGAAACAGCAGGAAAGCTTTTTAATTGTTTTATAAAACCATAGTAACTAAGCCCAGAAAGCACTGGAATTATGTCCAACTCCCAAATTCCACATCACCAGCACTAGTCAGGGTGCCCTAATTTTTACTTGAAGTGAAAAGCAGACCAAGAAGCTTTAAATTCCTTTAAAATGCATTTTACAAGCTAGAAAAAAGAATGAGAACAATTTTGTGTAAAAAAGTTTGCAATCATTTTAATTCCAAGAATGTAGATTCTGTTCCTCATTTATTTTATACAAAGTAGAAGATGGAAGGAGGTGTCTAAATGTGAAGTTCCGTTTCTGGTCTGGAATTTCTTCTTGATTCTACCGTTGACAATGAGCTATCGTTATGGAAGGTGTCGGAGGTGATGGGTTCTTTGTACAAAGTTGACAAATGGGTGCTTGAGGTTTATCTAGATCAGCTGAAGGTCTAGGAAAGGTTGACTCTCAATCTTAAAATACTGTGTGGCCCAGCCCCAGTCATATCCCAATGGAGATAAGGCTACTGATATAGCTAATAGAGCTCTTACGTTCTGTAACTTCCTCAAGGTGTTACCTTTTCCCCCGTAGCTACCTGAGGTGAAGAATCTTAGCGAATGCAAACAGGATTTACAGGTTTATTGTAGTACATGATGAACTAGAGAAAGTTTATGCTTTAGAACCTCATTTCTCAAGTATATGAAATCCCAAAGAAGAAAGTGTTGTTGTGGAAAAAAATCCTAGAAGATTCCAGATGAGACAAAACTAAACAAACAAAAAACAAGGGGAGGTTAACTTTAAAGAAATGATCATGAAATCCTATGTCTTTGTCAGAGTCTGTAGAATTTTCCCCAGCTTGTTTAAATCTCAACTCTTCCTCCTTTCAATTAGTATTGTCCCCAAGTAGTAAAATTCTCCCTTACTAAAGACTTGGACACGACTGAGCGACTGCACTTTCACTTTTCACTTTCATGGATTGGAGAAGGAAATGGCAACCCACTCCAGTGTTCTTGCCTGGAGAATCCCAGGGACGGGGGAGCCTGGTGGGCTGCCGTCTATGGGGTCGCACAGAATCGGACACGACTGAAGCGACTTAGCAGCAGCAGCAAACTTCATTCCCTTCGTGTAGCTAGCTGTTCCTTAGGATCTTTTTCTCTGTGTAATGTGAGTGACTGATAGGAAGGTAATAATACGAATACCTTTCAGGAAAATTCCCATTTCAAAAGGAAATCTTTTAGAGACTCTGTGAAGATAAATGATGACATCTTTAATTATGGAATTCCTGTATCAATGGTAAGCAAATAGAAGACTTTCATTTGAGGACAATTTCTACAAAGCTCCTTAATTTGTACCACATATTTCTAAGGCTGACCTTTATTTATATTTACAAACATTATTAAATGCACCAGTTAAATTCTATTTAATAAGAAGAAAGGAAACCCCCCAAAATCCAACTGAAAATTCACCTTTTTTCTTGTAGATTGATATTTAGTGTTTAACCTCTGGAGTGTTTTTTTGCTACATGGGCTTCAAAGCTATTTCCTTCAAACAACATAGATATATGTTAAAAGGCACCTCCCATTTCAAATAAGCTTTCCTTTCTTTTCTATGCACAGTGCAGATAATGATATGAATGTGTCATTTTAATTCGTTTCCCAGGCATGGCCTGATGGGATTTCTCTTTAGTCTTTCCTCACCTACTCTTGTCCCTCATCATGGAATTTCACTGCCAGTAGCATTCCTCTATTTCCAGAAACAAAAATAATTACAACTAAGCATCTCCATTTATAAAAATCTATTTATGGTGCTGGCGGTAAAGCTCAGGGAATAGCTGAGTCAAAGGGTCACTGGGAGAAATTGTCTTTGGACATTTCACCAATATCCCTCTGCTGCTGGTTTTCCTCACTGGCCACACTGGTTGTGCCCAACAATTGAGATAATTTAAGTTGTCTTTTTATGATATTCAGGTGTCTTGGCCTTTTTCTTCTTCCTTACTCTTTATCCATCTTCAAAAGTTAAATTCTTGGACATTATCTCTGAGAGGTATATACTTATCAGGACATATTCTGCAGGAGAAATACCTAATAACAATCTTCAACATTAGTGAGACCAGAAAGGCTTATAGCAGTTTCCCTGTGATCTTCAGTTTTATTTCTTTTAAACCTGAATAAAAAAAATTTACTTATAAATTAATTATGTACTTGGAGTATATGCCTCTGTAGGTATTTTTGACTATAAAATAATTTCAGCTTTTAAGAGGACTAGTAAAGAATCCACCTGCAATGCAAGAGATATGGGTTCAATCCCTGGGTGGGAAGATCCCCTGGAGGAAGGCATGGCAATCCACTCCAGTATTCTTGCCTGGAGAATCCCCATGGAGAGAAGAGCCTGAGGGGCTACAGTCCATGGGGTTGCAAAGAGTCAGACAAAACTGAGTGACTAAGCAGACAGACAACATTAGCTACCTAAGGTTAGTCTATTTATACTAATAAAATACTTACATCTGTACCAGCCTAGTGTTGTTTCATTGACAGGATATTACAGAACCTGACAGATCATCTTTAGCCCTACCACTCCTTTCCCCAGCCAGATCCTCTTCTTTTACTTCCTTATGTCACATCACTGAATTACCCTTATCTCAATCAAAACATGATTAAAAATCTTGAGTAGTATTTGCTTCCTCTATCTCCTTTGCCCATTCCATTCAATCCATTGCCTGCTGCTGCTGCTGCTAAGTCGCTTCAGTCGTGTCCGACTCTGTGCGACCCCATAGACGGCAGCACACAGGCTCCCCCGTCCCTGGGATTCTCCAGGCAAGAACACTGGAGTGGGTTGCCATTTCCTTCTCCAATGTATTAAAGTGAAAAGTGAAGGTGAAGTCAGTCAGTGGTTTTCTACTCTTAGCGACCCCATGGACTGCAGCCTACCAGGCTCCTCCGCCCATGGGATTTTCTAGGCAAAAGTACTGGAGTGTGTTGCCATTGCCTTCTCCAAGCCATTGCCTAGTCCAGCTAAATAACTCCATGGGGGTTCCCTTTTCTTATATCTGTGCTCTCATTTACAATCTTCCTGCCATCACCATAATTTAGACTCTTACCTTCTCTTGGCATAAATATTGTGAACTCTTTTTTTGCCATCTCCCATCTCTCCTCCCTTCAGGATATCCTTTACCATGCTTCTTTTATAGTAACTACCTAAAAATATCTCTAGGAGTCTGTCATTCTCCCATTATATGCCTTGCATCAAAAACAATAGTAGCAACTTCTTAGGCTGATAATTGACATACAATTTAGCCAGAACTTAACTTTCTCATCTCTTTACTATTGAGCTACTGAACAAGTGAAATGAACTCATGGTTTTTCTATTAAAATAAAAGCTTTTAATCATGGTTTGAGATAAGAGTGATTCAGAACATGCCTTACTGATGGACACTCTTGCAGTTACCCTTTTCCATGACTTCTTGACATTTTCTATCAGATCACATCTCAATGATGCTGTCTGTGTGGTCATTACCTCTGCCATCTGTGCCCCCATCACTCTCTAAAATATCCCTTGGAGAGGCTGTGCAGATCTAAGTTCAAACCCTAATTGTGCTCATTACTAATTGCATGACAACAAAAAGATTACATGTCTTCTCTGAGCCTTATTATTCCAAAGAAGACATACAGATGGCTAACCAACACATGAAAAGATGCTCAACATCACTCATTATCAGAGAAATGCAAATCAAAACCACTATGAGGTACCATTTCAAGCCAGTCAGAATGGCTGTGATCCAAAAGTCTACAAGCAATAAATGCTGGAGAGGGTGTGGAGAAAAGGGAACCCTCTTACACTGTTGGTGGGAATGCAAACTAGTACAGCCACTA
>NW_011494903.1:2650523-2662522 GCF_000754665.1 Bison bison bison
CAGGACATGGAAGCAACCTAGAGGTCCATCAGCAGATGAATGGATAAGAAAGCAGTGGTACATATACACAATGGAGTATTACTCAGCCATTAAAAAGAATACATTTGAATCAGTTCTAATGAGGTGGATGAAACTGGAGCCGATTATACAGAGTGAAGTAAGCCAGAAAGAAAAACACCAATACAGTATACTAACGCATATATATGGAATTTAGAAAGATGGTAATGACAACCCTGTATATGAGACAGCAAAAGAAACACTGATGTATAGAACAGTCTTTTGGACTCTGTGGGAGAGGGAGAGGGTGGGATGATTTGGGAGAATGGCATTGAAATATGTATAATATCATATAGGAAACGAGTTGCCAGTCCAGTTTCGATGCACGATACTGGATGCTTGGGGCTGGTGCACTGGGACGACCCGGAGGGATGGTATGGGGAGGGAGGAGGGAGGAGGGTTCAGGATGGGGAACACATGTATACCTGTGGCAGATTCATTTTGATATATGGCAAAACCAATACAATATTGTAAAGTTAAATAAAATAAAATTTAAAAAAATAAAAATCTAGATGTAAAATGTAGATAATATTTTCTTTTAATGTGAATTTTAAATAAAACTAAAATTTCTTACCTGGTCTTAAACCCAGTCTCACCTCAGATGGGATTCGAAACCAGTCAAAACTCAGAATGGGGCTTCAACCCATTGTCTTTTAAATAAAATCACTCACATGCTGTGAAGACTCACTGAAGCTCAGGTTCTTTATATCTCATCTCAGAAAAAATTCAGTGAGAGATAAAGTTATAGGTAAGAAGTGGATTTATTTAGAGAGATACACATTTCATAGACTGAATACCTTTTGATTTTGAGATAGTCTGTCTGAAAAGGCAAGAATGGCCCTGAAGTATGGGGTAGTTAGTTTTTATGGGTTGGTTAATTTTATAGGCTAAGAAGTGGGAGAATTATTCCAGTTATTTTGGAGAAGGGTTGGGGATTTCCAGGATTTGGGCCACTGCCCACTTTTTGGCCTTTTATAGTCTGCCCTGATAGGTCAGTTGATAAAGAATCCTCCTGCAATGCAGAAGACTCTGGTTCTATTCCTGGGTTGGAAAGATCTGCTGGAGAATGCCTAAGGCTACTCACTCCAGTATTCTTGGGGACTCAGCTGGTAAAGAATCCACCTGCAATGTGGGAGATCTGGGTTCAATCCCTGGGTTGGAAAGATCCCCTGGAGAATGGAAAGGCTACCCACTCCAGAATTCTGGCCTGGAGAATTCCATGGACTGTAAAGTCCATGGGGTCACAAAGAGTCGGACACAACTGAGTAACTTCCACTTCACTTGGAATTGTCATGGTGCTTGTGTGAATGTCATTTAGCATGCTAGTGTATTACAGTGAGCATATACTGAGGCTCAGGTTTATGCTAAGTCCAATCTTCTACCATTTTGGGCCTGTTTGGTTCTAATCAGTTTTTGTCATATCCATATTGGCTGTATCATTCTTCTGAAGGTTGTTCCTTGTCCTCTTACCTCCTGTCTCAAAATCAACTGTGTGTAACATATTCATGGGCCTAGCACATATTAAATATTCTATACACATTATTCATTTGTTTGTTGGTAATATTTCTTGGGTATTAATTACCCTCTTGCTTTCGTTTCAGTCATTTGAGATCTTGATTCATCCTCTATTTAATTGTTCATCCATTGAGAGCACTACTTACATTTTGATTTATCAAAATGACAGCAAAATATTTAAATCAGGAGATTTTCCAAAGTTCTGGAAGTGATTCTTTTGAAATGAATTAGGTCTCCAAATGAATTTAACATGCGTGAACAGATGACAGCACATGGCCACTCCATATTTCCTAGGACCACCCAGTTTTTGTTAACCACAATTAAAAGTGGTTACCTGAACTGATACCCTTTATGAACTTATTTGACCAAATATAAAGGGAGAAAATAAGAACACAAAAATATAGAGAAAAAAATAGAGAACTGGGAGAATCAAGATATGAGGATGGAGATGGACCATTGTTCCTGCATATTTCCCTAAGATCATCCATTCAAGATGAATCATAATAGGGAAAATAGCTGTAATATAATTTATTATTTTAAAGAACTGAAGTTCAGAAAAATTACCCACATTTCTGATGAAAATTATTTACGTAATAGACATATCTAAGTTTCTCCTGATCAGAGATTCCTCTGCTACTGTTAGAACTGCAGAAAGAGAGAACTTTTTGAGACCTGATATAAGTTAGTATGGGAAAGGAGTACAACAAAGTTGTATACTGCCACCCTGTTTATATAACTTCTATGCAGAGTACATCATATGAAATGCTAAGCTGGATGAATTAAAAGCTGGGATCAAGATTGCTGGGAGAAATATCAACAGCCTCAGATATGCAGATAATACCACTCTAATGACAGGAAGTGAAGGAAAACTAGAGAACCTCTTGATGAAGGTGAAAGAGGAGAGTGAAAAAGCTGGCTTAATACTCAGCATTCATTTCGATATTTGGCAAAACTAATACAATATTGTAAAGTTTAAAAATAAAATAAAAAAATAAAATAAAACTCAGCATTCAAAACACTAAGATCATGGTATCTGGTCCCATTGTGCATACTCAGTCGATTCAGTCATGTCCAACTCTTTGCTACCCTATGGACCATAGTCCAACAGGCTCCTCTGTCCATGGAATTCTCCAGGCAAGAATACTCTAGTGGGTTGTCCAGGGCATCTTCCTGACTCAGGGATGAACGTCTCTCCTTAATTGCAGGTGTGTTCTTTACCACTGAGCCACCAGGGAAACCCCCCTGGTCCCATCACTTCATGGCTGATAGAAGGGGAAAAAGTAGAAGCAGTGAACAATTTTATTTTCTTGGGCTCCAAAATCACTGGTAGATGGTGACTGCGACCATGAAATTAAAAGACACTTGCTCCTTGGAAGGAAAGCTGTGACAAACCTAGATAGCATATTAAAAAGCAAAGACATTACTTTGCCAACAAAGGTCTGTATAGTCAAAGCTATGCTTTTTCCAGTAGTCATGAATGAATGTGAGAGTTGGACCATAAAAAAGGCTGAACACTGAGGAACTGATGCTTTCAAATTGTGGTGTTGGAGAAGACTCTTGTGAGTCCCTTGGATTGCAAGGAGATCAAATCACTTAATCCTAAAGGAAATCAGCCCTGAATGTTCATTGGAAGGACTTATGCTGCAGCTGAAGCTCCAGTACTTTAGCCACCTGATGTGAGGAACCACTCATTGGAAAAGACACACATGCGGGGAAAGATTGAATGCAAAAGGAGAAGAGGGTCGCAGAAGATGTGATTGTTAGATAGCATCACTGACTCAGTGGACATGAATTTGAGCAAACTCCAGGGGATAGTTAAGGACAGGGAAACCTGGCATGCTTCAGTCCACGGGGTCACAAACAGTTGGACATGACTTAGTGACTAAATGACAACAGCAACAAATAAGAACTTCATGGTATGTGTGCTAAGAAATGCGTTTAGTGGATGGTAAGTGCTCTATCCAAATCATGCATGTTTCACATACTTTTGAAATTAGGAGCTTTGAATTCTCATTACATGGTGTCAACCAAATAATAATAATAATAATGCACATCCTGAAGTTGAGAATTATATTTTGTTCAGCAGACTTTCTGAGGACTCAAGCTGGGATGTCTCTCAGATATCTCTGAGGAATTGCTTCTAAGAGGTCAGGGAAGAGCCAATATACAGAAAGGTTTATGCAGCACAAACTAGGTAGAGGGAATGTCAAAAAATTACTGTTGTTTATAGAAAATCAGATGTCTCAAATTAATGGATTTAGCACTTTTCTATGTATGAGAGGATGCCAGAGCCTGAGCTCATTGAAATCATTCCTTTGATATGTATCGTAACTATTTAGGGCCAGGATCCAGTTCTTTCTCATCCTGAGTCCCCTCAGGGTCCATCCTTGGGACTTGATAGCTTATCACCACAACATCCTTTGTTTGCTGATATGGCAGGCAGCATTCTTAGTCCACAGTGGAAAAGAACTTTCCACAAAGTTCTCTCTAGGCATTAGCAGGAAAAAGTGAAGTCCCTTTCTTGGATTTCCTTCACTACTCAAAAGTACTGACAGTATTTGTGACTATTTAATTTTCTAAGCTTTATGTAAACATTAAATCCTAGAATAAACCTTTACTATTAGAGTAGTCAAATCATTGTCATTTTTATGTGAAAGACATTGAATAAAGAAAGTAGACTCTCTGATGGTCTCATTCAAATCCTTGACAGTAATTGAGGAATGTTTGAAAACCATATTTAAACAAATTACACAATGAAATGAACTTTGGACCTAGGAGTGAGTTAGAGGAGATCCATTTTCATGTTGAAGGAAGATGGCATATAACCACAACAGTTTATTGGTTATTTGTAAAGGGTGGCTTCCTAATCACATCAAATTATATAAGTGAATAAAAATCTTATTGAGTATGTGATTCATTTAAAAACAAGAAACTTCATATAGCATGAATCCTGGAGGGTTCTTCATTATTATCATTCTGATTGAAATGGGGTTTGTCTTTTGAGAGTTTCCAAATTTAATTTCCACTTACAGGTATCAAATACTCTTTTAAACTGTGCCTAACATTTGGGAAAGATTGAAGGCAGGGGGAGAAGGGGATGATAGAAGATGAGATGGTTGGATGGCATCACCAACTTGATGGACATGAGTTTGTGCAAGCTCCAGAAGATGGTGAAGGACAGGCAAGCTTGGCATGCTGCAGTCCATGGGGTTGCAGAGTTGGAGAGAACTGAGTGACTGAACAACAACATTTGATCAATTCAAGTCAGATCACGCGATACTGAATCTGGACTAGCTCTTCTAGCAAGTCTCATGTCTTATGGAAAGGTTGTCCTGAGCAAAGAAAATAAAATGTGCCAGAAAGTGGTGAAACTGTGCTTGTGATTTGGGTTTCTGGAACATGTGAAGCCTATATCTTATTTCACACTCTTATAATAAGTCAGCAGTCATGGAATAATCAGATTTTCTGGTTTTTAATCTCTTTGTCACTAACACTATAGCTCTTTTTTTTATTATTTCCTGGGAGAAAATATGGCCATTTCTTTCCATTTAAGAATTACATTTCTTTTTGATTCCTGTGAATTCAAATATTTCTTTATCCATCTTGTGTCTTATTCCTCTTCATACTTTCTTATTGTATCTTCTTGCATCTTGAAGTTTTGTACTAAATAACTTCATACATGGCTTAATGCAGGATTTAAGAAAAATGTATCTTTGGAGATGCTAGTTAGATTTCTTGGATTGATCTTTTCCCATCTTAAAAATTATAATTTTTTTCTGTCCATCTCAGTGGGAGTCAATGAAAAACATAGGTGTCAGCAGTGTTGAAAAGCTGAAGATTCAATACCAACATGAAGACATCTTTATTTAGATCCATGTGTTTTAACATTCATGTTTGGACATTCTTCCTTCTTTTATAAAATTATTTTAATCACTAAACATTTTCCTCTTCCTGATGAACATAACAGTGTACATCTTTGGCCTATCTAAGTCTTCTACATTTATTTTCATATTGAATGTGAATAGTAAGAGAAGAATACATTCTATGCAGACATCTTTTAAAATACCCAAAAACTTTACTATAATCCCATTCAGTGACCTACAGGCCAAGATATAATTTTTTTTTTTTTGCATGTGCTGTGCTAAGTTGCTCAGTCATGTCCAACTCTTTGTGACTCCATGGATTGTAGCTTGCCAGGGTCTTCTGTCCATGGAATTCTCCAGGCAAGAATACTGGAGTGGGTTGCCATGCCCTTTCCAGGGGATGTTCCCAACCCAGGGATTGAACCCAGGTCTCCTGCATTGCAGATGGATTCTTTAACATCTGAGCCACAGGGGAAGCCCAGGATACTGGAGGGGTAGCCTATCCTGACCCAGGAATCGAACCAGGGTCTCCTGAATTGCAGGCGGATTCTTTACCAGCTGAGGTTCCAGGGAAGCCCCTTTGTTTTGCATACACACAGTTAATTCTTCCTGCATAACTCAACCCATGATCCCTAAAATAAAAATCTGAATCAAGTCAGGTGTATGTTGATAGCGAGAACAAGAAGAATCTGAAGTGGGACCTTCAGTGTTTGTGAGGATTAGGTTCTGGTAACATATAATAGTATATATTTTTTTAACCTCTATTTTTTTCAACTTCAGTTTGATGAAAATTTCATATCAAATAATTCTGTGTTTGATGCTGTCTGATGCATTGTAAGGTATTTGGACTCTACTTACTTCCCTGGTGGCTCAGAGGTTAAAGCATCTGCCTACAATGTGGGAGATCCGGGTTCGATCCCTGGGTCGGGAAGATCCCCTAGAGAAGGAAATGGTAAACCACTCCAGTATTCTTGCCTGGAGAATCCCATGGACGAAGAAGCCTGGTAGGCTACAGTCCACGGGGTTGCAGAGAGTTGGACACGACTGAGAGACTTCACCTTCACCTTACCATTTTCCAGTGGCATCTTCTGCCACTCCAATGGAGACTAAAAAAGTTTATCTTTGGATGCATTGCCAAAGGACCTCTGGACGGCACAGTCTCCTAGATTGCTAATGTCTTCTGTCTGTGTTGTGCTCAGTCGTATCCAACTCTTTGCAACCCTTTGGTTTGTAGCCTGGCAGATTCCTCTGTCCATGGGATGTCCCAGGCACAGATACTGGAGTGGGTTGCCATTTCCCCCTCCAGGGGATCTTCCTCACCCAGGGATTGAACCCACATCTCCTGCACTGCAGGCAGATTCTTTGCCTGCTGAGCCATTAGGGAAGCCCCTGAGAACCTCTTACTTTCTGATAACTTTGCTATAATGAAAAATTACACATACCTTTTGCTTCCCAGCTGGATTTGTGACTGAAAAACAAGAATACAGACAACTAAAGTTAATTGCCACTCATTAATCATGATGCCATGTATTTTGGGGAAGACCACAGTATTCTAGTATAGCATTTTTACTAATGTTTATTATATACAGATGAGCCTTTGTAAAAACAAACTTACACTATAAGAGTTTTCATTCCCAAACTTATTCCTGCTCTGACTTCTTATGAGTGGCTGTGAATTCAAACATGAGTGAAAGTAAAGGGTTTTGATAGATCTCTAGGCAGGATTTTTACCTATAGTATTCTCACCAAAATATGTTCTGACTTCTTTCTGAAGCATTTCCTTGACTCCTCTGGATTTTATTGTACTTTCTCTTACCATCATTATCATCTGAACCTTGGATATTAATTATGTATTATTTTATATTAATAATATTTTCTGATAGTATAAAAATATTAGCATTGATTACCCAGTGAGATTGGGCTTCCCTGGTAGCTCAGATGGTGAAAGAATCTTCCTGCAATGCAGGAGACCAGGATTCAATCCCAGGATTGGGAAGATGCCCTAGAGAAGGAAATGGCAACCCACTCAAGTATTCTTGGCTGGAAAATTCTATGGACAGAGGAGCCTGGTGGGCTACAGTCTAAGGGGTCACAAAAAGTTGGACATGACTGAGCAACTAGCGCTTTCACTTTCAGCCAGTGAGCTTATAATCTCTCTGGGGACAAATTACTTTCTTTTTATCTCTCATGACTTCAAATATAGAGTCACATTTATTAAAATAGGACATAGTTTGGAGATAAACAGATATGAACTCTCCTTAAGTTTCTATCACCAAAAGGCTGCATAAATTTACACAACTACTTAATCTCTCCTTATAGAGTAACCTTTACATATTATATGTTCAAAACTCACAACTGATTTCCATGCATTCAAAGAAACCTTATGATTATAATTTAGCTTTCTATGTAATTTTCCACTTTGCCTGGAAGGAAAGAATACACTGGTCATGTTAACCTGTCTGGATCCATGATTGCTAAAGTACTTAACTGTGGATTGATACTTAAGTGCCTTATTTGTGTACATTCATCTCTTGTGAGCCTAGTTCATCTAAGACAGTGTTTAAAAGATGAACCTTTCTCATGATACTGACAGAATCAGAGTTCTGAATCATAAAGCCAAGGACTTAGCATATGGGAAATGACAGAGCAAACACCACATTACAAGGCTACTTAGAGGCTCTTCCTGGAAATCACCAGTCCCTTCAAATTTCCAGTCAGTTGGTAAACTGGGTTTTGAAGGATTACAACAATGAATGTGACAGAGGATTCATTCACCTTCAAGTAGTTTTTAGGCTGCCTAGCCAACAAATTTATTCTGTTTTTTAAGGCTATGGTTTTTCCAGTGATCATGTATGGATGTGAGAATTGGACTGTGAAGAAAGCTGAGTGCCAAAGAATTGATGCTTTTGAACTGTGTGCTTTTGAACTTGAGAGTCCCTTGGACTGCAAGGAGATCCAACCAGTCCATTCTAAAGGAGATCAGTCCTGGGTATTCATTGGAAGGATTGATGCTAAAGCTGAAACTCCAATACTTTGGCCACCTCATGCAAAGAGTTGACTCATTGGAAAAGACTCTGATGCTGGGAGGGATTGGGGGCAGGAGGAGAAGGGGACGACAGAGGATGAGATGTCTGGATGGTATCACTGACTCAATGGACATGAATTTGAGTAAACTCTGGGAGTTGGTGATGGACGGGGAGGCCTGACGTGCTGCGATTCATAGGGTCGTAAAGAGTTGGACACGACCAAGTGACTGAGCTGAACTGAAATTAATACTCAGAAGTGATTTAAAATGGTGTAATAAATGCTGATAGGTTGGTTGATTTACATAACTTGAGAGAATTGAAGTAGCATTATGTATATAGAATGATTTCATATAGCTTGATTTCAAAGCTTTGGACTTAAACAAGTCAAAACATTTCCCTGTATGACATTCTTAGCTTTATGGTCTGTCGCTGGGGTCCAGCCCCGGCTGATCCAGGGTATTCGAAGGGGAGACGGCGTCAGTGACCATTTAAATATTCATCAAAGATATAAAGAGTAATAGAATGAGGATAGCTCAGCAGGAAAATTCAGTGGAGAAAAGAGGCTGAGTAGCTTGGTTTACGCGGGAGACCAATAAAACTTCAAGACAAGAAGTTTGCACCACTTACGTAGGCCACAGGCGTCCTTCTTTTCTCCCGAAGGAGAGGAGACACTGAGGACTCCCTGGTCGGATCTTAGAAGCCCAAGCATAATTAGTAAGCATGGCAGGTTCCGCGCTCCAGATGGAGACTCAGCCAGAGTGAGAGAGAGAGCGACATGGGGAGACCAGTATTTCGAGGAACTGATCCCCATTCTTTATTTTCCAGAGTCTGTTTTTATACACTGAGATGTTATACAAAAGTCACGCGGGGACAGCAGTCCTGACTTTTATTAAAGTCAGGTGCTTCACACAAATGTATACAGAGGTCTTAGGGGTGTCACATCATCTTCTGGCCAGGGGCCCTGCTGACAATTTACGACCCTCTCCTTGTGACAGTGGTCAGTCAACACTTATTTCTCCAGGGGTGATTATTCTTAAAACAGACGTCACTCAAATAAAGTTACATTCCTATAGGGGGAGGGTGTAGTGGGTTTTAGTTAAGGAAAGAATTTACTTGGCCTAGGGTCTAATGGGATTTATATCAAAGGTTAATACTTATTTCTTCTATATATTCATTAATGTGTGTAAGGGCAGGGGATGTGGAGTCTTAGCAACAAACATTGGCTCAACAAATGAAAAACCCTTCACCAATACAATTTCTAATCAGCCCACTATACTTATACTAATGGTTTTCTAAGTTTTCTAAAGAACCTGTTTTTAGAAGGTTTAAAGCATCTTGTGCCTCTCATGGTTGGGAGGCTGTGAGCAATCACATGTGGCCAGACAAGCCTGTCAGGCAGGCTAGAGAACCTTCAGAGGAGTTTGTAGGTTGAAACACTCCTATCATGCCCAGGAATTATGATTAACTGGAGCTCTAAGTTAACTCCTTCTCCAAAAGAGGTGGTGGGGGACAGCCCCCCATAAAGTCAGAGGTGTAGGGGAGAGCACAAAGTAGTAAAGTAGGCAGGCTCTGGTTATGGAGGTAGATGCTCAAGAATTTCCAGGGGTACTCCTGAGGCTCGATCCCACCTTTGCGTATGTTGAGCCTCCTTCCTCATGACCTTTGCCACGGGCAGAGTGCCTCACGCCGGCCCCCAACAGTCTGTGTTACCTAGAGAGCAAATTTGGGAGGATCTTGTGAACTGCCATATGAAAATCTATTGCTCTGTATTTAAAAATATATTTAATATTAATAAATCTGGAAATAATCCAGGTATCTCTGTGTTGTATATTAATAAAAATATATTTTGAGAAGGGACATTAGCAGAATTACATATTGATAATGGAAATCCTTATTTGACTCTTGGTCGTCTTTGCTATCTTAGTAAAAGTCTTACCTTATTTTGGAACTACAATTCACCAAACTTTTAGTTCAGTAAGTAACTTTTTCTGTCCTCTTCAATGCCCTGTTAAAGTAACAGGTATTGTGGTATGTCCAACAATGACACAGCGCAGTTTTAGAAGGAATAACACCAATAACAATTTATTGAAAACTGACTATGTGTCAGTTCCTATTCTAAACTCTGTTCAATCATTCAATTAAAATTTCAAAACAGCTCTGTAAGGTAAACATTGTCTGGCTGTGCAGATGAAGAACATTAAGAAACTTGCCCAACAGATAACGGTGGCATCCTTAAAGAGAGTTTTGCTATTCAAGTTCATTGAGCCATCTTTCACCAACCCTTGCTTATTAGATTTCTAAGTCTAAGGTACTAAGGCAGTAATTTGCTAGCTGTCACGCCTCTTATCCTTCTCCATCAGAAGGCAGAGAGACTGAAAACCACCATCACAGAAAACTAACCAATCAAATCACATGGACCACAGCCTTGTCTAACTCAATGAAACTATTATAAACCATGCTGTGTAGGGCTACCCAAGATGATGGGTCATGGTGGAAAGTTCTGACAAAATGTGATCCACTGGAGAAGGGAATGGCAAACCACTTCAGTATTCTTGCCTTGAGAACCCCATGAAGAGCATGAAAAGGCAAAAAAGATAGGACACTGAAAGATGAACTCCCCAAGTTGGTAGGTGCCCAGTATGCTACTGGAGATCAGTGGAGAAATAACTCCAGAAAGAATGAAGGGATGGAGCCAAAGCAAAAACAACATCCAGTTGTGACTGGTAATGGAAGGAAGGTACGATGCTATAAAGAGCAATATTGCATAGCAACCTGGAATGTTAGGTCCATGAGTGGAAGTGGTCAAACAGGAGGTAGCAACAGTGAACATTGACATTTTAGGAATCAGCGAACTAAAATGGACTGGAACAGGTGAATTTAACTCAGATGACCATTATATCTACTACTGTGGGCAAGAATCCCTTAGAAGAAAAGGAGTAGCCATCATGATCAACAAAATAGCCTGGAATGAAGTACTTGGATGCAATCTCAAAAACGACAGAATGATCAAACTACTGCGCAATTGCACTCATCTCACACACTAGTAAAGTAATGCTCAAAATTCTCCAAGCCAGGCTTCAGCAATACGTGAGCCATGACCTTCCAGATGTTCAAGCTGGTTTTAGAAAAGGCGGAGGAACCAAAGATCAAATTGCCAACATCCTCTGGATCATTGAAAAAGCAAGAGAGTTCCAGAAAAACATCTATTTCTGCTTTATTGACTATGCCAAAGCCTTTGACTGTGTGGATCACAATAAACTGTGAAAAATTCTGAAAGACATGGGAATACCAGACCACCTGACCTGCTTCTTGAGAAACCTGTATGCAGGTCAGGAATCAAAAGTTAGAACTGGACATGAAACAAGAGACTGGTTCCAAATAGGAAAAGGAGTACGTCAAGGCTGTATATTGTCACCCTGCTTATTTAACTTCTATGCAGAGTACATCGTGAGAAACGCTGGGCTGGAGGAAGCACAAGCTGGAATCAAGATTGCCGGGAGAAATATCAGTAACCTCAGATATTCAGATGACACCACCC
>NW_011494903.1:2662622-2673197 GCF_000754665.1 Bison bison bison
AAACAGGCTTAAAGCTCAACATTCAGAAAACTAAGATCATGGTATCCGGTCCCATCACTTCATGTCAAATAGATGGGGAAACAGTGGAAACAGTGGCTGACTTTATTTTTCTGGGCTCCAAAATCATTGCAGATGTTGATTGCAGCCATGAAATGAAGACACTTACTCCTTGGATGGAAAGTTATGACCAACCTAGACAGCATATTAAAAAACAGAGACATTACTTTGTCAGCAAAGGTCCATCTAGTCAAGGCTATGGTTTTTCCAGTAGTCATGTATGGATGTGAGAGTTGGACTATAAAGAAAGCTGAGCGCCAAAGAACTGATGCTTTTGAACTGTGGTGTTGGAGAAGACTCTTGAGATTCCCTCCAATATTTTGGCTCCCTAATGTGAAGAGCTGACTTTTTAAAAAAGACCCTGATGCTGGGAAAAATTGAAGGTGGGAGGAGAAGGGGACGGCAGAGGATAAGATGGTTGGATGGCATCACCAACTCGGTGGACATGAGTTTGAGTAAACTCTGGGAGTTGGTGATGGACAGGGAAGTCTGGCGTGTTGCAGTCCTGGGGTTCCAAAGAGTTGGACACAGCTGAGTGACTGGACTGAACTGAACTGTCTCTTGAAAAGGACATTTCTGACCTTTGACTTAACTTGCTTTATAATCAATTCTTTATATTCTTTTTCTATCTGTCCATGGGATTCTCCAGGCAAGAATCCTGGAGTGGGTTGCCATTTCCTTCTCCAGGGCATTTTCCTGACCCAGGGAATGAACCCAGGTCTCCCACATTGCAGGCAGACGCTTTAACCTCTGAGCCACCAGGGAAGCCCTTTTCCATACAATTAATACCATCTTTTCTTTAGAAGAAGACAATTGAAATGATATGGCCTCAGGTGACTTCCAAGCCAGAGTTTTCAGACTCTGATCTGTGTTCTTAGGGACTGTATGGAAGTGTCGCAGTGATCATTGTGATAAAGGCAGGTAAGGGGGAAGGTCAGTGCATCAGTTTATTGCTGATGACCACAATCCCCTAAACAGCTACACTTCTCTTTGTTTTCAACAGTGTTTTCTCTTTGTTTTCAACAATACCTTCTGTATATTTCACAGGGAGCAGGGATACCAGTTACCTTCCTTTTAAAAAATGTCATTTTTTAAATTGAAGTATGATTGCTTTACAATGTTGTGTTAGTTTCTGCTGAAAAACAAAGTGAATCAGCTATATGTGTGTGTGTGTGTATCCTCTCTGTCTTGGACCTACCTGCCCCCATCCCACCCATCTAGGTCATCACAGAGCACTGAGCTGAGCTCCTTGTGCTATACAGCAGAATCCCACTGGCTATCTGTTTTACACACGGTATTGTATTTATGTAAAACCTAATCCCCCAGTTCATCCCACTCTCCTCTTCCCACCACACGTCCATTCTCTGTGTGTAGGTTTCTATTCCTGCCGTTCGAATAGGTTCATCTGTAACATTTTTCTAGATTCCACATGCATGCATTAATGTATGATATTTGTTTTTCTCTTTCTGACTTACTTCACTCTGTATGACAGACTCTAGGTTCATTCACATCTCTACGAATGACCCAACTTCATTCCTTTTTATGACTGATTAATATTCAATTGCATCTACCACTTTATCCATTCCTCTGATGAACACTTAGGTTGCTTCCATGTCCTGTTTACTGTAAATAATGCTACACTGAACACTGGGGTGCGTGTGTCTTTTTGCACTATGGTTTTCTCAAGGTATGTGCCCAGGAGTGGATTGCAGGATCATATGGTAATTCTATTTTTAGTTTTTTAAGGAACCTCCATAGTGTTCTCTGTATTGGCTGTATCGGTTTATATTTCCATCAACAGTGCAAAAGGGCTCCCTTTTTTACACACCCTTTCTAGCATTTATTATTTGTAGATTTTTTGATGGTAACCATTCTGACCTGTGTGAGGTGACACCTCATTGTAGTTTTGACGTGCATTTCTTTAGTAATTAGTGATGTTGAGCATTTTTTCATGTGTCTTTTGGCCATTTATGTATCTTTTTTGGAGACATGTCTATTTTGATCTTCTGCCCATTTTTTGATTGGGTGGGTTTTTTTTTTTAATATATATTGAACTACATGAACTGTTTGTATATTTTGGAGATTAATACTTTGTCCACTGCTTCATTTGCAAATATTTTCTTGCATTCTGAGGACTGTCTTTTCGTTTTGTTTATGGTTTCCTTTAATGTGCAAAAGCTTTTATGTTTAGTTAGGTCCAATTTGTTTATTTTTGTTTTTCATATTCATTACTCTAAAAAAGGTTTAAAATCACACATCTGGTTGATTTCCATGTTTAGCAGAGGAAACTGAGACTTGAAAAGTTTAACTAACGGGCTCCCAAACTTGCATCTTATCAGAGAAAGAGCCCATGTCTCCCAAACTCGAGTTCAACCTGCCCTCCACCACCCAGTATCCTACAGGAACCCAGTGCACATGTTATACCATGCTCCTCAGGGCCCAGGCTGCCATCTTGCAGGTGCTCTGGGCTGATCCATCTAACTCCCATCTCTGCTGCAACAGCACTGATTGCTGAAATTTGCTCTTAGTCCCACCCTCTGTTTGCAAGTGCCTGACACGGGCTCTGTTCTGCATTCTTTGAAGGTCTTCTTGGGTTTCAACACTGTACCCACATGTTTGGAACAAGAATAGCTAAAATATTTTATGAATATAATTGAACTTGGAAGCACAACTGGGCAACCTGCTTTACCCAACAGATATTTTTGATGACTTACATGTGCCAAAATCATTTTGAACACTAAGGACACACTAGTAAACAAACAGATAAAAATTCCCTGATGTCATTCAACTTATAGACAATAAAAGCCAATGGGATGAATTGAGCAGGGAAGAAGGGATGGGAAATATTGAGAAGGTACATTGTTGTTTTACGTAGGGTGATCAGGACATCAGGAAGAAAATATTGGGGTCAAGATCTAAGGGAAGTAAGGAAGCAAAGCACACAGATATCTGGGGGAAAGTGGCCCAGGGGAAGGGAACAGAAGTTCTGTAGTATTGGGAAGTAGTAGAGTGTTCTGAATGTTTGAGCAACAACCAGGAAGCCAACATGCATGGAGTGAAGTGAGCAGAATGAGTGAGGAGGAGAACAATAGGAGATGATGGCAGAGAGGCAAGGAGGTAAGGGTGGGAGCCATGGCACTGAAGTCCAATTTGCTGTGATTTCTTAACTTCTATGCATCTACAGCAAATTTTTTTTTATATAAATCTAAAGATGTTGTAGACATATAAAATTAATATTGACCCTACCAGGTAGCTTTGTCAAACAATCCTTATTATGTTACCTACATTAATAAAACATATAATTAGAGTCTTTCCTATTTCATGTTATAAAATGCCTTCTCATTGTGATTTTTGTTTGTATCTAAAACTCTGGACTCTTTCTCAAAATCCTAGGTCCATGTTCACTTTCTTTCTTGGCCTTCTTCATTGATCTTTGCAATTTCCAGCAAATTAGAATGGACATTCACCCATAGAACTAACTTCTCCATGGCACAGTAGTATTGATACATAATTCTGCAGCAGCATATCTCTGTCCTTTTATAGTCTGGAGAAGAGCATGCCTCTGGAGTTTGATGTGTACTTTCTAACTTTGTTGCATTAACTAACACAAGGGGAAATTTCAGTTCAAGGAAGATCATCCCAAGAAAATATTTACAGGGAAAGGGAAGTTGTAGAGAAAGATTTACAGGGAAAGGGAAAGGTGTATTCATGTTACTACTTGATGGATAATAATATGTTCCTCTCCAACAAGGAAATGGATATTTTCAGGTTAGGAGCATTGGTTTTCAGGATTGCTGTTATTAAGAGAGAAGACTTGTATATGTGTATGAGAGAATTTCTTGATTTGTCTTGATTTCACTGTTGTTACCAATGACTTTATGATTCATGCTTAAACATTAAAAGATCAACTAGTCCCAGAGGATGATTCATTATATAAACAAAATTGGTTTGTATGTCTCAAATAGTTAGGCTCAAAAGCCACTGCCTCATTTTGAGAGTTTTGTTGGGTGTCCAAGAAAGCAGCAGAACTAAATATTAATTCTATGTTTTATTGAGTCTGATTCTTAATCTAGCTTGCATTCTGGGTAGTTCTTTGACCTCAGTTCTTGTAATAGGCTGGTATTGGACACTAAGAAAAATAATATCCTTTAGCTGGATAGATTCTCTCTGAACTTAACTAATTATCTTCCAGTGACTGTCAGCTTTTACCATTAACTTCTTGGGAGAGTGTCTAGATTTCTGCTCGTTTAACCCATAACATGAAAAAGAACCTAGACTGACTGAGTGCTTACTATGAATTTGGTGCTTTGTACCTATAATTTCTTTAATAAAGGAAATTTAATAATCTTATTTTATGGAAAAGAAAACAAGGCTTAGATATTTTAGCAACTTGCTCAAAGTCACATAGCATCAATGTTTGGGCCAAGATTTGAACCCAGTTCTGTTTGATTTCAAAGTCCAAGCTTTGGTTCAAGATTGCTATGTACAAGGCAGATGCTTAGTAAATGAAAAATTTCCCAAGATACTTGTTAAATTGTCCAATTCATCATTAGAGATGAACAGAGAGCATACATTTTGTCGGTTTGTTTAATACCAACAAAAACCCAAAAAATGTCTCAATGGTGTATCTGTTGATTTGAAATAGAACATGATAAATGAACCAAAGAATTTAGCAAGCTACATTTGTAACAATGAATAAAAGGAAAGTGAAGTTTATATTCAGTCTGGTCAAAGTTAAGAGGCTCTTGTTATGAGTTAAGAGCCCTTCTATTTTTCTTTCTTTATTGACCATTACATCTCATATAGTCTGGTTAGAAAGAAAGTTATAGAATGGAAGACTAAAATGGGAAGTTAATGAGACAGCTTTGTTTGAGTTCACTAATGGAATATTCTTTACCTGAGCCTGTACTTGGTTTTCAAGTAAAGGTAGATGGCATGTCACTGAAATGTTAGGGATACAGTTTTTTCTTTTCCATTCTATTTCTCTAGGGCAATCCCTTTTACAGTTGACTTTCTGTCACTAAGGATATATAAAGATAATTGTTTTCTGCAGTCAAAGGAATAGTTTCTGTTCTTTCACCCAGCTCCTGCCTCGGGAACCACAAAGGTCAAGGTCCCATTTCCCACAGAGTGTAATTCATTAAGTGTGTAACTTAGAAAATCTCTACCAGTGATTTGGTTAAGTGACAAGAACCAGTGCCTAAGAAAGTCAGGTCCAGATTTTCTATCCATGCTTCTGAAATAGGAAACTTAACCTGAATTACTCAGGTGGGTTCTAAGGGAATTTTTAAGATTCTTCAAAAATTTGTTTTTTTTTCTTCCCATTATTCCCAAGCACTGTGTGTTCACCATGGAACATACTGTCTTCCCCAGAGTTGAACAAGATGGGGATAAATTATAAACAGTCTCTATATCCAGAACTTCTCTTCTCTTAGCCAGTGTTTTGGAACACTTGAGTTCTAGAGAATCCCTTTCATCCATGCATCAGATATAGAGGAAGTACTTTCAAACATGAGCCCAGGGACTTTGAGTGTGTGGTGGTTTGCCAGGGCTGCGGTAACAAATTACCACAATCTTGGTGGCCTAAAACAATAGAGACTTGTTTTCTCAGTTCTGAAAGCCAGAAATCTGAGATCGGGATGCTGTCAGGCCACACTCTCTACGGAGTCCTTGGGAAAGAACCCAGTCCTGCTTCCTTTAGCTTCCGGGAGCTGCTCTGCAGTTTTTGCTTTGTGGTTGTATCACTCCAGTCCCTCCTCCTCTTGTTGCCTCTCCTGTGTTTGGATTTAACTCTACTCTGTGCCTTTTTTGGGCTTCCCAGGTGTCTCAGTAGGTGAAGAACCTGCCTGCAATACAGGAGATGTGCGTTTGATCCCTGGGTCAGGAAGATCCCCTAGAGGAGGGCATGGCAACTCATTCCAGTATTTTAATTGTAGAATCCTATGGACAGAGGAGCCTGGTGGGCTAGAGAGGGTCACAGAGTCAGATGCAACTGAGCAAGCACACAGCACGCTGTGTCTCTCTTATAAGGATAATTGTGCTGGCATTTAGGATCCGCCTTTAATTGAGAATAAGTTTCTTATCTCAATAACTTTAATGTAATCATATTATTTACCATTTAAGTTAACATTCACTTTTTTGTCACATAATATTCATAGCTTTCAGAGGTCAGAAAGTGAATATATTTTTAAGAAGCCATTGTTTTTTCAGCCTACCACAGTCACTCTTATGGTCATATGTCCTACCCAGAGAGTTCGGATGACTATTTTGCTCTTCAAATTTCTGTATAAGTCAAATTAACCATATTTCATAAAAAGTAAAAACTTGCATTCATTCTAGGATGTTAAATAAAATGGAAAGAAATAAAATTGAGTTTCTTTACATTTTCACTGAATTCATAGTATTTTGTCACTTATATTGCATATAATTGTGTTAATACATCATCATGAGAAATGCTGGGCTGGAAGAAGCCAAGCTGGAATCAAGATTGCTGGGAGAAATATCAATAACCTCAGATATGCAGATGACACCACCTTATGGCAGAAAGCGAAGAAGAACTAAAAAGCCTCTTGATGAAAGTGAAAGTGGAGAGTGAAAAACTTGGCTTAAAGCTCAACATTCAGAAAATGAAGATCATGGCATCTGGTCCCATCACTTCATGGGAAATAGATGGGGAAACAGTGGAAACAGTGTCAGACTTTATTTTTTGGGGCTCCAAAATCACTGCAGATGGTGACTGCAGCCATGAAATTAAAAGACGCTTACTCCTTGGAAGGAAAGTTATGACCAACCTAGATAGCATATTGAAAAGCAGAGACATTACTTTGCCAACAAAGGTTTATCTAGTCAAGGCTATGGTTTTTCCTGTGGTCATGTATGGATGTGAGAGTTGGACTGTGAAGAAAGCTGAGCGCTGAAGAATTGATGCTTTTGAACTGTGGTGTTGGAGAAGACTCTTAAGAGTCCCTTGGACTGCAAGGAGATCCAACCAGTCCATTCTGAAGGAGATCAGCCCTGGGATTCCTTTGGAAGGAATGATGTTGAAGCTGAAACTCCAGTACTTTGGCCACCTCATGCAAAGAGTTGATTCATTGGAAAACACCCTGAAGCTTGGAGGGATTGGGGGCAGGAGGAGAAGGGGATGACAGAGGATGAGATGGCTGGATGGCATCACTGACTCAATGGACGTGAGTCTGAGTGAACTCCAGGAGTTGGTGAAGGACAGGGAGGCCTGGAGTGCTGCGATTCATGGGGTCGCAAAGAGTCGGACACGACTGAGCGACTGAACTGAACTGAACTGAATACATCATCCATTCATCTTAAAAAACAGGTATAGAGCATCAAAAAAGTGACAGATTTTATTTTCTTGAGCTCCAAAATCACTGCTGACAGTGACGGCAGCCATGAAATTAAAAGATGCTTGCTCCTTGAAAGGAAAGCTGTGATAAACCTAGATAGCATATTAAAAAGCAGAGACATAACTTTGCTGACAAAGTTCCGTATAATCAAGACTATGGTTTTTCTAGTATTCATGTATGAATGTGAGAGTTGGACCATAAAGAAGGCTGAGCACTGAAGAACTGATGTTTTTGCATTGTGGTGCTGGAGAAAACTCTTGTGAGTCACTTGGACAGCAAGGCGATCAAACCAGCCAATCTTAAAGGAAATCAACCCTGAATATACATTGGAAGGACTGATGCTGAAGCTAGAGCTCCAATACTTTGGCTACCTGATGCGAAGAGCCAATTCATTTGAAAAGACCCTGATGCTAGGAAAGATTAAAAGGCAAGAGGCAAAGAAAGGGTGGCAGAGGTTGAGACAGTGAGATAGCATCACTGACTCAGTGGATGTGAGTTTGAGCACACCTGCACTATCTGAGAGGCAGTGAAGGATGGGAAGCCTGGCGTGCTTCCATGGGTCACAAAGAGTTGGATGGGACTCAGTGAGTGAACAACAATAACATGGAACATTAGCTGTGCTCTTTAGACATAATGTTTGGTCCTGGGGTGCAAAAATAAGGAAGGTATGATTCCTTCCTTTGAGCAGCCAGTAATCTAGACAAGAAGATATTTGTGTCATCATTTCATTCAGTGTCTAAGTTTTATTATGCTCCTTTAGCTAGGCTATGGATTCACGATTTTAACCTATATTTCCACTCTTTTAGTTTGATATTGGTTCTTATTTTAGAGAAAAGTAAACCTAAAGAAAATATGAGTTTAAGAGTATACAAGTAGTAGGAGGTGGAGCTTAGATTTAAATTATTGCAGTCTAACTCCAGAGCTCAATTATCAAGCACTGCATATACTGCATTGATTATTTGACAGAATATCCTATAATGGAAGCAACCTAGATGTCCATCAACAGATGAATGGATAAGAAAACTGTGGTACATATACATAATGGAGTATTACTCAGCCATTAAAAAGAATACATTTGAATCAGTTCTAGTGAGGTGGATGAAACTGGAGCCTATTATACAGAGTGAAGTAAGCCAGAAAGAAAAACACCAATACAGTATACTAACGCATATATATGGAATTTAGAAAGATGGTAACAATAACCCTGTGTATGAGACAGCAAAAGAGACACTGATGTATAGAACAGTCTTTTGGACTCTGTGGGAGAGGGAGAGGCTGGGATGATTTGGGAGAATGGCATTGAAACATGTGTAATATCATGTATGAAACGAGTTGCCAGTCCAGGTTCGATGCACAATACTGGATGCTTGGGGCTGGTGCACTGGGACGACCCAGAGGGATGGTATGGGGAGGGAGGAGGGAGGAGGGTTCAGGATGGGGAACACATGTATACCTGTGGTGGATTCATTTCGATATTTGGCAAAACCAATACAATATTGTAAAGTTTAAAAATAAAATTAAATTAAAAAAATAAAGACTGAGCATTCTCCTTTTCTAAGTAGTGTTTAATTATTGTCTTCTAGGTATACTCAAACTTTTCCATGTGGCTTTGTCTTTTCTGTCTTGCCTTTTGGATGTTATGATATGTGCAGCTTCTGTTGCTACTTGGATTACATGGATTTGCCCTAAGACAAACAAAAGTTTGGAGGAGTGACATCCTATTAGAAACACCACTCTGAATCTCCCTTCAACTTATACATGAAAATTGATTACTGGCGATGGTGAGAAATTATTCTTTCATAAAGTATAAAAGAGTCAGATATGACTTAGTTACTAAAAACAACAAAGTACCCAACAGATTTACCAATGATAGGGAAACTCCTGCATATTTGGTAATAACACATGGATTTCCAGATATTAATAACTTGTTCTGCAACTTTTGTGAGAACATATAAGGGTGGTATTACTTGGCATCTAAGAATCTGTCTCTTATTCTCATTTTCACAATCTTGATCAATCTGCCTAAATAATAGCCAGATTTTCTTTAAGTAACTGATATCATGAGAGGTCTCTTCTTCTGCAAGAATATTCTTTATAGCTCTTTCTAATTACCAAAATATTGACACACTGTAATAGGTGTGTCAGACTGACAGACACACTCAGACTGACTCAGTCATGTCTACTCTTTGCAACCCTATGACCTGCAGCATGCCAGGCCTCCCTGTCCAATTCCCAGAGTCCACCCAAACCCATGTCCATTGTGTTGGTGATGCCATCCAGCCATCTCATCCTCTTTCGTCCCCTTCTCTTTCTGCCCTCAATCTTTCCCAGCATCAGGGTCTTTTCAAATGAGTCATCTCTTCGCATCAGGTGGCCAAAATATTGGAGTTTCAGCTTCAATATCAGTCCTTCAAATGAACACCCAGGACAGATTTCCTTTAGGATGGACTGGTTGGATCTCCTTGCAGTCCAAGGGACTCTCAAGAGTCTTCTCCAACACCACAGTTCAAAACCATCAATTCTTTGGCACTCAGCTTTCTTTATAGTCCATACTATAGTCTCACATCCATACTTGATCACTGAAAAAACCATAGCCTCGACTAGATGGACCTTTGTTGACAAAATGATATCTCTGCTTTTTAATATGCTATCTAGGTTGGTCATAACTTTCCTTCCAAAGAGTAAGCGTCTTTTAATTTCATGGCTGCAATCAACATCTGCAGTGATTTTGGAGCCCCCCAAAATAGAGTCTGACACTGTTTCCACTGTTTCCCCATCTATTTCCCACAAAGTGATGGGACCGGATGCCATGATCTTCATTTTCTGAATGTTGAGCTTTAAGCCAACTCTTTCATTCTTCTCTTTCACTTTCATCAAGAGGCTTTTTAGTTCCTCTTCACTTTCTGCCATAAGGATGGTGTCACCTGCATATCTGAGGTTATTGATATGTCTCCCAGCAATCTTGATTCCAGCTTGTGCTTCTTCCAGCCCAGCTTTTCTCATGATATACTCTGCATATAAGTTAAATAAGCAGGGTGACAATATACAGCCTTGACGTACTCCTTTTCCTATTTGGAACTGGTCTGTTGTTCCATGTCCAGTTCTAACTGTTGCTTCCTGACCTGCATACAGGTTTCTCAAGAGGCAGGTCAGGTGTTCC
>NW_011494903.1:2673297-2673966 GCF_000754665.1 Bison bison bison
TTTCTCAAGAGGCAGGTCAGGTGTTCTGGTATTCCCATCTCTTTCAGAATTTTCCACAGTTTATTGTGATCCACACAGTCAAAGACTTTGGCATAGTCAATAAAGCAGAAATAGATGTTTTTCTGGAACTCTCTTGCTTTTTCGATGATCCAGTGGATGTTGGCAATTTGATCTCTGGTTCCTCTGACTTTTATAAAACTAGCTTGAACATCTGGAAGTTCATGTTCACGTATTGATGAAGCCTTGCTTGGAGAATTTTGAACATTAATTTACTAGTGTGTGCGATGAGTGCAATTGTGTGGTAGTTTGAACATTCTTTGCCATTGCCTTTCTATGTGATTGGAATGAAAACTGACTTTTCCAGTCTTGTGTCACTGCTGAGTTTTCCAAATTTGCTGACATATTGAGTGCAGCACTTTCACAGCATCATCTTTTAAGATTTGAAATAGCTCAATTGGAATTCCATCATCTCCACTAGCTTTGTTCGTAGTGATGCTTCCTAAGGCCCATCTGTTTTCACATTCCAGGATGTCCAGCTCTAGGTGAGTGTGAGTGTACACCTTCGTGATTATATGGGTCATGAAGATCTCTTTTGAACAGTTCTTCTGTGTATTCTTGCCACCTCTTCTTAATATCTTCTGCTTCTGTTATGTCCCTACCATTTCTTTT
>NW_011494903.1:2674066-2679890 GCF_000754665.1 Bison bison bison
GTCCCTACCATTTCTTCAATTTCAGTCTGAATTTGGCAATAAGGAGTTCATGATCTGAGCCACAGTCAGCTCCCGGTCTTGTTTTTGTTGACTGTATAGAGCTTCTCCATCTTTGGCAGCAAAGAGTATAATCAATTGGATTTCGGTGTTGACCATC
The DNA here is from genome assembly GCF_000754665.1 of Bison bison bison. NCBI lineage: Eukaryota > Metazoa > Chordata > Mammalia > Artiodactyla > Bovidae > Bison > Bison bison. Next base: position 2,674,224 of record NW_011494903.1, read on the forward strand.
TGGTGATGTCCATGTATAGAGTCTTCTCTTGTGTTGTTGGAAGAGGGTATTTGCTATGACCAGTGTGTTCTCTTGGCAGAACTCTATTAACCTTTGCCCTGCTTCACACTGTACTCCAAGGCCATATTTGCCTGTTACTCCAGGTGTTTCTTGACTTCCTACTTTTGCATTCCAGTCCCCTATAATTAAAAGGACATCTTTTTTGGGTGTTAGTTCTAGAAGGTCTTATAGGTCTTCATAGAACCGTTCAACTTCAGCTTCTTCAGCGTTACTGGCCGGGCCATAGACTTGGATTACTGTGATATTGAATGGTTTGCCTTGGAAATGAACAGAGATCATTCTGTCGTTTTTGAAATTGCATCCAAATACTTCATTTTGGGCTCTTTTATTGGCTATGATGGCTACTCCATTTCTTCTAAGTGATTCCTGCCCACAGGAGTAGATATAATGGCCATCTGAGTTAAATTCACCCATTCCAGTCCATCTTAGTTCGGTGATTCCTAGAATGTTGATGTTCACTCTTGCCGTCTCCTGTTTGACCACTTCCAATTTGCCTTGATTCGTGGACCTAACATTCCAGGTTCCTATGCAATATTGCTCTTTACAGCATCGAACCTTGCTTCTATCACCAGTCCCATCCACAACTGGGGGTTGCTTTTGCTTTGGCTGCATCCCTTCATTCTTTCTGGAGTTATTTCTCCACTGATCTCCAGTAGCTTAATGGGCACCCACCGACCTGGGGAGTTCTTCTTTCATTGTCCTATCTTTTTGCCTTTTCATACTCTTCAGGGGGTTCTCAAGGCAAGAATACTGCAGTGATTTGCCATTCCCTTCTCCAGTGGACCACATTTTGTCAGAAGTTTCCACCATGACCCGTCATCTTAGGTGGCCCCACAGGGCATGGTTTAGTTTCATTGAGTTAGACAAGGCTGTGGTCCTTGTAATTAGATTGGCTTATTGTCTGTGTTGTGGTTTCAGTCTGCCCTCTGATGCCCTCTTTCAGTGCCTACCGTCTTACTTGCGTTTCTCTTACCTTGAATGTGGGCTATGTCTTCACAGCCACTCCAGCAAAGTGCAGCCATTGCTCCTCACCTTGGACGTGGGGTAGCTCCTCTCAGCCACTGCCCCTGACCCTGGACGTGGAGTAGCTCCTCTTGGCCACCTTCTTTGACCTTGGATGTGGGGTAGCACCTCTCAGCCGTGCTCCTGTGCTGTTGCAGCCACCGTGCTCCTGCTCCATCCCAATTTTTTTTTTTTTTTTGGATATTAATACCTTTTAATGTTTCACATTGCTTTTTTTTTTCTTCCAGAATATTTATAACAAAAATACATGGAATTTAATGAGTTTCAATACACCAGGCGATTACAGAGACAAGTCTATAAGGTGGGATTCTTCTTGTGGGGGCAGAATATTCCATTCCACGAAGAAGACAGAATCACAACATGATTAGGCTTGATCACCCTGTACTGCCTGTGCTCTAGGTATTCAGGTATTCAGTAACATTCAATAAATTCATGTCAAATTGCATGGATTGTTTAATAGTTTTAGCAAGTATCAGATGATGAAAGAAAGGTGGTGGATTTGCTACAAAGAAATTCCCCAGTATAACTCCAAATGGACCAATAATGCCACTAAGAGCAGATTATAAGTAACCAAAGGAAAAGGTTCAGTGGTGTTGCTTGGGTGCTCAGTCATGTTGGACTTTTTGCAGCCCTTTGGACTGTAGCCCACCAGGGCCCTCTGTCCATGGAACTTTTCAGGAAAGACTAGTGGAGTGGGTTGCCATTTCTTCCTCCAGGGTATCTTCCTGAACCAAGACTCGAACTCGTGTCTCCTGTATCTACTGCATTTTTGGTGAATTCCTTACCACTGAGCCATCAGGAAGCCCGCGACTTTTAACTGTCACTATGGTTTTGCTCAAGGCTTGTCCAAGGATTTATTTAGGAAGGACACATTCAGTGGTAGTCCACCATGCCTAATACATTCCAGCCTCTAGTAACAGCTTGCACATTGGAAGCATACATTTGGATGGTGCTATGATGGTGATTTTTTGTTTTCTCAGCTGTTTCTGTCCAATGTTGTTATGTTCAGGGTAACAATAGTTTGTGGATCTTAATAAAAATGTCAAAGAACTAACATCTGTGCAGTGTGGTTAATCATCAAGGAATACAGGGTGTTGCTTTTACCTCACAAACTTTAATCATGTTTGGAAGAAGTAAATAACTCAGTTAGTACTCCCTTCTTCAAATTATATTTTTAGATTTTCCAGTCTCTGCTTCTCTCAAAGAGCTTTCAACACTCTGCTTAATGTGGTCTGGAAGGGAGGGCTGGCTGGAATTCTAATTTCCTACATTTGTGAAAACAGCTCTCTTTGGCTCTAGATACAGAAATGAAAGTATGATCTGGTACCATTAATATGTATTACTGTGATATAAGTTGGAGAAGGCAATGGCACCCCACTCCAGTACTCTTGCCTGGAAAATCCCATGGATGGAGGAGCCTGGTAGGCTGCAGTCCATGGGGTCGCTAAGAGTCGGACACGACTGAACGACTTCACTTTCATTTTTCACTTTCTTGCATTGGAGAAGGAAATGGCAACCCACTCCAGTGTTCTTGCCTGGAGAATCCCAGGGATGGGGGAGCCTGGTGGGCTGCCGTCTATGGGGTCACACAGAGTCGGACACGACTGAAGCGACTTAGCAGCAGCAGCAGCAGTGATATAAGTAACTCTTTCACAAGTAATACTACTAAGTTCTGACTGAGTATTTTTCTAGAACAACATCTTCCCTCTTTTAAGAATAAAGTGGTTCTGGATATTGAAACTTTTACCTTGGAAAATACTGTTCCTCTATGTCCACAAGGAAACTTTCTCTCTAATCTCGTGAGGAACCATACTGGGTAAACTTCTAATCTTCCTCTTCACTCTCATCATTCAATGAGAAATGGAAAACTTTTCCTCCCTTTCTTATTATCTGCAGTTTCCTTTCTATCTTTTCTTTCTCTCACTCCTTACCCCTCTCTCCCCCCACTCTCTTTTTCTCTCTGTCACACACACAAACACATACACATACACACACACACACACACCAGCTTGTTCTCAAATAGCATCTGCTCTTTTCTTCTATTTCCAATTACCAAACAGAAACCACACTGGTATACTTAGGTACCTTCCTGATCTAAATCCTTCTGTATAGAACTCAGGCTTCTTTGACTGCAGCTGGGGTGTTAGTTGTATTTGGGGTGGGAAATAGAACTTCTACTCTATTTTCCACATTAGCATTGTAAGAAAGCATGGTTCCTGCCACAGCTTTAAACAACTGATACTTAGACAATCCTCACTTAGATCCTTGGGTGTGTCCTTTTGTAGTTGGAACCCACGGGGGATAAGGATTGAAAAATTAGGCTTCTGTAACCTCCGATCCGTAGGAAGCAGTATACTTGGAAGTGGCTGCCTAGAGAATGATTTGGGAGCTGTCTACTAATCTGTCCTCAGAATATAAGATTCAGATATGCTTTATAAGCAAAAATCAGCCAATCAATCAAAAGGATGTCCCTGAGTCTGTCATCCACATACCTGTTCTTGGATAAGCACTTCTTTCTCAGCTAAAAGCTTCACAGACTTGAAGAGAACCTTCCTTGTGGTTATTTTAATGTGAAAATATGTAGTCTCCTGTTGATCAGAACTTATGCTTCCTCCTATTGTCAACTACAAGCGGGGCAATAATGAATAAACAACCAAGTTGTTAACATATGTCTAAAACCCCCACATCTCTATTTTCAGTCTAGCTTTCTCTGTGCATCTTTGTTTGCCTTTGAAATGTAAATAGGAAAATTTCTTTCCCCAGAGTGGTTAGCTCTAAACCTTAGGAGATTTAATTATCTTCTACTGGTCAGATGTTTCTACTTTTATTTAGGTGTGGCTATCAACTGTCAGTTATTTTAACAGTCTTACCTAGTTTACTCTGTTACTATCTCCATATCATTTCAAAAGAAAAAACATGACTTGAAGTAATGTTGTATAGCTGCTAAGTTGTGTCTGATTCTTGCGACCCCATGGACTGTAGCATGCCAGGCTTCTCCGTCCATGAAACTTCCCAGGCAAGAATGCTGGAGTGGGTTGCCATTTCCTTTTCCAGGTGATCTTCTTGAACCTGGAATCAAGTTCCTATGTTTCAGGCAGACTCTTTACCACTGAGCCACCTGGGAAGCCTGACTTGAAGCTATAAATCCAAGCATATCAGTAGGTTGTTTGGTTTATATGCTACAAAGCCTCTCATTTATGGTTCAATTTCACTGCACACAATCAAAGCTCTTCTGAACAAATCTGGACAAGAGGCCAATGACTATGGCTTGTGGTCATCCAATGGTGGGGGTTGGAAATCTGTGGTGGTCATATTTTGGTAAGCATTTGTTTTTCCAAGTGGAAATGGACATGATCATCCTGTGTTATTTGTAGCTACAAGATCTTTCATCCATATTACTTCTTCATAATATGGCTTTAAATTACCTGCTAGGAATTGATTGGAACATTTTATGTTTTTTCTCTTTCAGAATCATTGTTTTCAGTCTAGGGCAACATTTACCCATGCCCTTTTTTTACGATAATAGTAGCTATCATAGCAGTGGATGTTGTTATGGGCAACTCTGATATATTATTGTTCAAAATACTTGCTTCTCTACCCTAAAAGAATTTTACTGTAGAGCTCTTCTCTGGAGGGGGATTTTGCTTTTCTATCCTTTTGAATTCATGCTGGCACAGGCTCTGGATAGTGAATTGTGAGTCATATTAATATGGGAGATTTCTGAACAGAAGTTTTCCAAATCAGATTGTAGTTATCCATCTCTTTTCCCCCAGAAGTCCCATATATAGGCTCTCCTCTGTCTGCCAAAGGGAGAAGGAAATGGTAATCCACTCCAGTATTCTTGCCTAGAGAATCCTGTGAACAGAGGAGCCTGGTGGGCTGCTGTCCATGGGGTTGCACAGAGTCTGACATGACTGAAGCGACTAGGTATGCATGCATGCATTGGAGAAGGAAATGGCAACCCACTCCAGTATTCTTGCCTGGAGAATCCCAGGGACAGAGGAGCCTGGTGGGCTGCCGTCTATGAGGTTGCACAGAGTCAGACACGACTGAAGTGACTTAGCAGCAGCAGCAGCTGTCTGCGAGAAAAAGAGATAAAACAGTTATAAGCTGCTGACATTTTCTGGGTTTTTTGTTACTATAGAAAAATATATAGAGACTAAACTGACTAATAAAACCCCTTTGACTTAGCAGTTGCAGCTGTTGGAATTTATTCTTCAGTTCAGTTCAGTCGCTCAGTTGTGTCCGACTCTTTGCGACCCCATGAATCGCAGCACGCCAGGCCTCCCTGTCCATCACCAACTGCGGGGAGCCGGTGAGGCATTCCACTCGTGACAAAGGTCATGAGGAAGGAGGCTCGGCATACGCAAAGGCGGGATCGAGCCTCAGGAGTCCCCCCGGATATTCTCGAGCATTTTCCCCCAAAAAACCAGAGTCTGCCTACTTTATTGCTTTGTGCTCTCACCTCTGACTTTACTGGGGGCTGTCCCCTACCACCATCTCACTCTCTCTCTGTCAAAGAGTTAACTTACAGCTCCAATTAATAAAGTTCCTGGGCAATTAGGAGTGTTTAAATCCAAACCC
>NW_011494903.1:2680218-2681381 GCF_000754665.1 Bison bison bison
CCAAGTTTTCACATCCCCTGAATTGTATCCTTGAATGTGTATTAATTAATAGTTGGTATATAGTAAAAAATAAGTAGTGGCCTTGGTGTTAGTAACTTTAGACCCTTAAGGTAATAAATTCTTTCTTTGTTGTAAGCCCATTACACATCCGCCCTATAGGAATGCAATTTTATCTTTGGAAGATGGTGCCAAACCTTAAAATAATTACTCTTAGAGAAAATAAGTCTTTGTTGATAAGTCCTTGTCAAGAGTCATAAAATGTTAGTAGGCCTTCTGGCCAGAAGATGATGTAAATCACCTAAACCATTTGTATACGATAAATTTGCAGGAAAGAAACCTTGGTTTTTGATAAGAATCAAAGACTGCTGACTTTGCATCCCCTATTATCCTCTATGTGTAACTTAGGGTATAAAAGCCCCTGTTAAAAATAAAGCTACGGGCCTTGCTCACCAACGCTTGGTCTCCCCATGTCATTCTTTCTTTTAACTTCCAGCTGAGTCTCCATCTGGAGCGCGGAACCCACCACGCTTACTAATCATGCCTGGGCTTCTAAGACCCACTCGAGAAGGTGTCTAGGGTGAGACACCTTCTGCTATTCGAGAGGGCGCCTGCGGCCTACGTAAGTGGTGCAAACTTCTTGTCTTGAAGTTTTATTGGTCTCCCGCGTAAACCAAGCTACTCAGCTTCTTTTCTCCACTGAATTTTCCTACTGAGCTATCCTCATTCTATTACTCTTTATATCTTTGATAAATAAATAAATAGTCGCCGACACCGTCTCCCCTTCGAATACCCTGGATCAGCCGGGGCTGGTCCTCGGCAACCAACTCCCGGAGTTCACTCAGACTCACGTCCATCGAGTCAGTGATGCCATCCAGTCATCTCATCCTCTGTCATCCCCTTCTCCTCCTGCCCCCAATCCCTCCCAGCATCAGGGTCTTTTCCAGTGAGTCAACTCTTCGCATGAGGTGGCCAAAGTATTGGAGTTTCAGCTTTAGCATCATTCCTTCCAAAGAACACCCAGGGCTGATCTCTAGACGGACTTTTGTTGGCAAAGTAATGTCTCTGCTTTTGAATATGCTATCTAGGTTGGTCATAACTTTCCTTCCAAGGAGTAAGCGTCTTTTAATTTCATGGCTGCAGTCACCATCTGCAGTGATTTTGGA
>NW_011494903.1:2681481-2682089 GCF_000754665.1 Bison bison bison
TTTCACTTTCATCAAGAGGCTTTTGGGTTCCTCTTCACTTTCTGCCATAAGGGTGGTGTCATCTGCATATCTGAGGTTATTGATATTTCTCCCGGCAATCTTGATTCCAACTTGTGCTTCTTCCAGCCCAGCATTTCTCATGATGTTCTCTGCATATAAGTTAAATAAGCAGGGTGACAATATACAGCCTTGACGTACTCCTTTTCCTATTTGGAACCAGTCTGTTGTTCCATGTCCAGTTCTAACTGTTGCTTCCTGACCTGCATAAAGTTTCTCAAGAGGCAGGTCAGGTGTTCTGGTATTCCCATCTCTTTCAGGATTTTCCACAATTTATTGTGATCCACACAGTCAAAGGCTTTGGCATAGTCAATAAAGCAGAAATAGATGTTTTTATGGAACTCTCTTGCTTTTTCAATGATCCAATGGATGTTGACAATTTGATCTCTGGTTTCTCTGTCTTTTATAAAACTAGCTTGAACATCAGGAAGTTCATGGTTCACGTATTGCTGAAGCCTGGCTTGGAGAACTTTGAGCATTACTTTACTAGCATGTGAGATGAGTGCAGTTGTGTGGTAGTTTGAGCATTCTTTGGCATTGTCTTTCTTTGG